>NW_011500407.1:110920-166900 GCF_000495115.2 Populus euphratica
ATATTTCTAAATTTTTCATAACTTCTAGAAAATATTTTATGTCCAAAATAAAAGGAACGCTTTCTAGAAAATTAAGTCAAATTTTTATTTGACTGAAAAATATTTTATTAACTAAATTTTTTAATGACAAATAAACACAAAAAAAATTAAAATATAATTTTTTAAAATTAATTTTTTATAAAATAAGCATACCTTAATAGAATTCAATAAGATGATTTAATCAAAACAAGTACACCTAATCAATAAAGAAATAAATTTTAATGTAACCATTTCGTCTAAGCTTCAAAAATATTTCTTTTGGAAAACTCATTTGAAATGCAGTTATTATTACAATTTTGATTTTTATCCTTTTTTTATTTTAAAAATATTTTTTAAAAAAATTAAAATTCTTTTTTCTTGGATTCCAATTATTACTTTTGTTAATTATTTTAAATAATTTTAATATATATATATATATTAAAAATATTTTTAAATAAAAAATACTTTAAAAAACATTCACAGCCACGTACTAAATAATACCTATTACTATAAGATGCCACTTCGTATTGTGAAACGTGAAGGCCCGATTTATTTACTTGATACTCATGATCTGAGTTTATAAGCTTCACATAATACAATATAGTTGGCCCCCCCCTCTAATACTAAAGTGTAATTAGTTATGTGTAGAGAGTAAACTAACATGGGTCATCAAAATCCAGAAGATCTTGTGCTCAAGGAAGATGATGAGCTCATAATTTCCTGACCAAGCTCCTTTATCTTGTTCAGTAGAAGCATTTGCTCAGTCTCGAGCTGTACCGTGTACTCTTCTAGCATGTCCTCTAGGCTTTGCATCTCGCTCAGGACTGTCGAGAGTCCCTCCAGGTTGCCATCCTCAATCAAAGACTGCAACTTGATCATCGATTGTTTCATCTGGTCAAAACCCATTCAAAGAAACAACTTCAGACTTGAAAACATATGTTAATTCATGAAAAACATAATAATCAGATAAGATTTCATCATGGATCCAATAAAAAGAGCAAAAATAAAAGTATGGATTGAAAAAAACTCAAGTTTTGCAAGGAAAGAGAAAATCACATGGCATCGTTAAATATTGGTCACTAGCTTAAAGGGATCCCGTAGAAAGCTTAAATTTAGAAACAGCAGCAGTGATTATACAAGATAAAGAGCTTGAGAATGTCAAATTGATTGGTCTAGAGGTGGTGTACAGGACTATCATCCTGTAACACATTATCATCACCTGGTTAGAAATTTGGTGTGATTTGGTTAAAGATGCATCAGCCTCCAAACTGCTTCTTGTTTGTAGTTCTGGAACTTTCCTAGTTATCCGAACGTGGATCTCTCCCCTTGTTACTCCTTGGAGAGGTATCCACTTCTCAGAAGTCTGGTTTGGAGGCAATCCCTGATACTCTACAACACAATCACCTATACTATAGGTTGGAAGCAAGGCATTATAGTCTTTCACATGCAACTCCAAGAGACTGCCATCATCAGGGAACTCCAAGGTCTGATTCCATTGAGGATTCAGAGTTTTGTACATAACCTGAAGGACAAGACAAGGAACGTTAGGTAAGTGATTGAAGTGTTGTAACATCCAACAGAAGCAACAGCAGGGCATAAACCAGACCACATACCTTTGTTCTCTTCTTCAAGCTTCCATAATGCACCCTCACATATGGATCACTTGTCCCTCTAATATCAGCAGCAATAAGATCTTTTGCTTCAACAAGGATAAGTTCAATGCAACCATTGAATGAACCTGAGACAGAACCCTAAGCATATTCGAGGAACAAAAAAACAATAATATCATTAGCTATAAGGATTTCAGAATATTAGGTCGCTGACAACAAGCCGTTCATAATAGCTTGGTAATACAACAGCTTGTTTGCACTCTTAAAAACAAGCTGGTTATGAACAAATCTGAACTTCAAAAACTGATATACATCAGCGAAGCAAGCAAGCAGGTCAGCCTAATATGTTTTACATGTCTACAGGTCAACGCACCTTCACATGTCCAGATGAAATAAGCTTTTGCATCTTTCAAACATTATTATGGTGTCAGGTGACTGCCTTAATTTTTAATGCCATGAAATGGCTTTTTGATTTTCAAAATGCATTTTAGTAAACTACAGGAAATACAGTATTGTTAAACCTTAAATATGATATAATCATACCCGTGATCCTTCAGAGTCATTGACTCTGACTGCTTCTATTTGAAGCCTTAATTCTCCTGAATTCACTCTTTCAAGGGGAACCCATATGTCCCTGATTGATCCCTCCAGCAAACCTTCTAAATTTACTCGTGCACTACCAATGTTTTCATCTCCAAAGGTTTCTTCGCTGTAGCATTTAATCTTAAGGCATCCATCATCTACTATCTCATCAAATTCAAACTTTTGATTCCAGAAAGGATTAGAATTGTGTGCAGTCCGTGTTTTCTGTAGGACCTGAGGAGACAGGTTAGAAGCATGATCAGAATCAAACGCAAATACTCTTGTGAAGTATTTATGTAGTTTCCCATACATATGGATCGGCTTCAGTTTCAAATTCATATCCCATACATATGGATCGGCTTCAGTTTCCCATACATACATGAAGAACCTAGAATCCTACCTTTCCATATTGCAGTTTAACATATGGATCACACTTTCCAGATCTTTCTTTTGAAATAAGATCTTTTCCCTCCATGATAACCACATTAATCTTCCTTCCTGTTCTTGAAAGAAGATTTGATGATCCATACATCGACTTCTGAGAGCTAACATTGAACTTGTTCAAGCTAAGGGAACCATCAGAGAACTGCCATTCTTTTACTACAAGCTTGACAGTCAACTGCCACATGCATATAAACAAGAGAAATGGCTTAGTTATCATCATTAAATCCTCTACTGACACAAGTTAGAATGAGTTACTTGATATCAATTGCATATAACACGATGAAAGTTTAAAAACAACTGCATGTTATCAATTACTCAAAATTTGAAACCAACAGTTGTCTATGCTTGTGCTGGTGCAAAGTTGTATCGCAATTTAGTCTAGAACTCCATCAAAAGGAAACAAAATCAACCACATTTGATTTTATATGGGATTCAAACTAGTTTCTACAGCAGCTGAAATTTTACAATTGATGCAACAAAAGATGACCTAAGGCTAGTCAAGGCTTTAATACTCCATCATAACTAGCTTCTGTTAAGCACAACAAGAGAAATATATCGATACAACACAGCAACTCAAAAACAAGTAACTAGTCACAATAAAAAATTTCATGTGCTACCTCTCCTGAAGTAACTCCCTCAAATGGAACCACCATTTCAACTTCTTTTCCACAAAACTCAGCATGTTTGGCAACTACACCAGAGTCAGGTCCCATTGCCCAAAACGCTGTTGAATCATCTGCAGCATACTTCATCTGCTAGTACAAACCAAGAAAAAAGATGCTAAATTAATTGAAACACAGAAATTTTTCTGAAGGAAAAAAAACAGGGATGTCTAGATGAACATATGTCAGGCAATACAAGTCAAAAGCACACACTCTTGTTGCATCCATGATTTTAGAGTCACGTTTATTTCTGAAACTTGGCTCTGCTTCGTTTCATTTTTGGAGATATATATAATGCTTGAAAATGTTAAGTCTTTCTTTTAGGAGACCTGGCTGCAATGGCAACGCATTTCAACATTGCAGTCTTTTGACTTCGTGCATTACAATCTACAAGGCATGAATGATGTAGTTTACAAATTTACATAATGTGTATTAAAAAAAGTCACTCAATGACAAATAAAATCAATCAATTAAAGTTTAGTGGTAATGTAATAAAGAACAATAAGATTTAAGCTCCTAAGTTTTTGCGATGAAATTATTCATGAAAAATTCAGAAAAATATCCTGTGATGACCAATATAGGGTGCTTATGATGGTTTAACTAATTAAGAAATAAAAAACATCCCCTCATTTGAAAACCTCAATCTCCTACAACGATAACAAAAAATAATTGCATGCTGTACGCCAACTTTTGGCTAATGTTTAAAACATGTGACAAAAGGCTGAAACTCACACAATAATTAAACCCAATGAAAGTGACCTGTTGCTCTCTAATTTACACAAAATAAGAGTCAGCTTGTACCTTGATCTCACAACTTGCTAGATAATCATACTTCACACTGTTGGGTGGGCAGTTGTAAAGATGTAACCTAAGAGTTCCTGTATCTTCATGTAAGACCATGTTAAATGTTGAATCCCATCTAGGGCTTGAGCCTCGTCTCACTTCTGTTCTCCTTGTTAACTGTCCAAGTTCAACCTCCACAAATGTTCGCAGATCTTTATCATCAAAATGCTCCACCAAACTACCATTTAACGAATGACTTTGTTCCCTTCTTGAAGGGCTTCCTCTCAGGTTACTTCTAGAAAGTTTTCTAGCTGAGATGACTGATACATATACAATTCCACCAACAGCCTTTTTCCTTAAATCTACTGCTGGTAAACAGTAACAACGACGGTGAGGCTCAACCATTGTCTTAACTAAGGTGTCAGTTAAAACCTTGACCTGAAATTTTAAAGAAAAAGAAGAACAAACACTTATAAGACCAATAGTACTGGAAGAACTAGAATAGAAGCAGAATAGAACAAACACAATTAAGGAAGTACAGCAAGATACATCATTATGAAATACTAAATACTGTACATGTCGTAAGTTAGCTAAAAAGAAACATGATGAATTCTAAATACTTAATTCAAGAGGCTAGAAAATTCCATGTAATAATAATAAAAATAATGAAAATAGAAATAATATAAAATTTACTACCTATTCATGTGAATAAAATAAGTTAATAAATAAAAAATACCAGCCAAGAAGAAACGCCGGGCAGCTCTGTGGCAGGTAGTGACTGGCTTCCTCCACTCCCAAAAGCAACTCCTATTCTTACTTCAGGAGTTGACACAAATGAGTACAATACTGCTCTCCCATCCAGAACTGGCATCAAGAGAAGCTGTTAAAAAAAAAAAGATGAGAGATTAAACAGCAACCTCAAAGGAAAAAACTGATGCACTTGAAAGCCAAATAAAATCCGAAATTTAGGAATGGCTCGCTTAAGAAACAAGAAATTAAATGCACAATAAAAATTGACAGTCTCAAATAGGATTACAACGATATTAATAAAAAAATGTTTGAAAAAAGTATTCCATGCTTGTATATCTCCCAAGTACAGAACCTATATCCTCTCCCTTGAGTAAATTGTAAATGCATTTCCAAATGTTCATCTCCCACAGCAATGAATTTTCAGATCTTTGCTAAATTTTGCAGATAAATCCCAAGCAATAAGCAAGGAGTGGAAGATCTCAAGGATATGGATACATTGAGAAGAAGCATTTTTTACAATTACTAGAAGCACTTCAAAACTACTTGGAGCTTTGAATTTTAAAGTGGTTGGAAAGGGAGAGGGAGAAAGGAAGAAGAGCATGAAGCAGAGGAGAGGAAAAGAGTGAGAAAGAATTGGGGCACAAACTTACAAATTATTCGCCGGGAGGCCAGGAATGAGATCATGGAATGCTTATGGTGGCATATAAAGGAGCTATGGGCTAACATAGGAAATGATGTAACAAAAAATCATAGGGCTGAGAGAATGTGACCATCATTACCAACTTATAAACTTACTTTTGGATGTTAATGTTAGAGAATAATATAAATCATATCTTGGAGTCTCACCTAACAGCTTAAACTATGCGGTTGAGATGGTTCTTTGATATGATATCAGAGATTTAATGACCAAGCAGTTACAAATTCAAATCTTACCATCTCTATTTATTTGATAAAAATTAAGCACAAGGTAATGTAGGTCTATGCAAGTTTCAAGCCCAAAGGGCTTTCACTTAAGGGAGTATGTTAGAGAATAATATAAATTATATCTTGAAATCTCACCTAACAGCTTTCAATTGAGGAAGCATGTTAGAAAATAATATAAATTATATCTTGAAACCTCACCTAACAGCTTTCAATTGAGGAAGTATGTTAGAAAATAATATAAATTATATTTTAAAACCTCACCTAACAGCTTAAGCTATTAAGGTGAAATGATTCTTTGACAATTAATATTGAAATGCTTTATTTGGTCAATAGCATTTATTAAATCACCGCCATGTGTGTGTTTGCTTCTTCTTTTTTGGTGTGCTTGTATGTGTGTGTATGTGAAAGAGAGAGAGAGGGAGAGAGAGAGAGAGTAGCCAAAAGGGAAAAAAACTAATATGTACAAGTAACTGATCCCGCCAAACAAATGAGGGAAGGTCATGTAAAAGATACTTTGATGGTTCTCTTACACTCATTTTTTGGTGTCAATATCCATGAGGAACACATAAAATCAAGCCATTAGCCATATACATTTTGATCAATCAACCAGTGCCAACACAAAATTATTTAGAGTGCAGAAAACATAAATGATTTTACATACCTCACCCTTGAAGTGGAGGCTATTTATAACAATCCGAGCAGTTCCCATTAATGGCTTTGCCAGCTTAGCCAATAATAAAATGCTCATGTCACTGGTATCCCAATCGAAACCCAAATTCATAATTCGCTGTCATAATGCATAAAAAATGCAATGTGAAAATATGAGAAAAAATTACTGTTTGAAAGGGGGATAACACATTAAGTTAGAAAAATCACTAGAACAATTTAGTATACATTGTATTCGTCTCTATAACCTCTATATTGTGCTTTAACTTTTCCCTTTCTTTCTTCATTAAACACCTTACATTTCAAAATAAATGCTCAATCATCATTCCAATAGAGTGTTTGAGAGTATGGTAGATGTTATTTTCCAAGTTACTTTTATATTATTAAAATACATTAAAATAATATTTTTTTTATTTTTTAAAATTCATTTTTAACATCAGCACATCCAAAACAATTCAAAAACACTAAAAAAAATAAATTTGAAGCAAAACAAATTCAAATTTTGACGAAAAGCAGTTTCAACTTAAATGTCAAACACCCTATAAGTCAAATGACTTAATTTTTCATTTGGTAGTTGGCTCATCAACCACCTTAATTACATCAGACTCAATCACCTCAAACACCAGTTTCCACTTCTCATCATCTTGTGCCTAACTTAATTATTAACTCATATATCAATAACAAAGTGGAGGAGAAGGCAGACCAAAATGCAATGTTCGTTGAATCATAGGCTCCTAATGGAATAACTTTAGCTTGCATCTTCTGAGCAATTGCAAGCAAAGGCAATTGCATGTTCTTTAAAAACTCATCCCAGTATGGGTTCAAGATGCAATCAAATTAACAAGCTCCATGATTTGGTTTCTCTTTGCTAGTTAAAGGATCCTTTTGAGGTCATTTTTGTTGTTTGGAACTAGCATGAGTTTTATAGTAACAAGTTTAGTTGGAATGTATTGATGAGCAAGTCTAGTGACCAACTAAATTCCACTCATGACAAGCTCAATAATGAACTACTTAAGATAAGCTAGATTGACTTTTTCCATGCAGTTTCATCAATTAGTCACCTCGAGCTCCGATTCTCACTTCTCATCATCTTGTGCCTAGCTTAATCACTAACTTATACATCCATAACAAAGTGGAATCAAAGGCAGACCAAAATGCAATGCCCATTGAATCATAGGCTCCAAATGGAATAACTTTTCCTCGTATCTCTAGAGCAATTTTCATTCCTATACTTGCATCAGTTAGTGCTAAAGCAGAGACAATTGTATGTTCTTTACAAATTCATACCAATATGGGTTCAGAATGCAATTAAATTAACAAACTCCATAATTTGGTTTCTCTTTGATTGTTATTGAGGTCATTTTTGTTGTTTGGAACTAGCACGAGTTTCATTGTAACAAGTTCAGTTGGAATGTATTGATGAGCTTGTCTAGTGAACTAAATTCAACTTATAAAAGCCTCATTAATGAACTATTTAAGGTAAGTTAGATTGACTTTTTGCATGTAATTTGATCAAAGACTTAACTTTTTATAAGATGTTGTGAAACTAAGTCATTCTTTGCTTAGTCACTTCAAGCACTAGTTCTCACTTCTCATCATCTAGTGCCTAGCTTAATCAATAGCTCATATATCCATAACAAAGTGGAACAGAATGCAAACCAAAATGCAATGCCCGTTGAATCATAGGCTTCCAATGGAATAACTTTTCCTCGTATCTCTAAAGCAATTTCCATTCCTATACTTGCATCATTGAGTATTGAAGAAGAGACAATTGTATGTTCTTTACAAATTCATACCAATATGGGTTCAAGATGCAATCAAATTAACAAACTCCATAATTTTGTTTCTCTTTGATTGTTAAAGGTTCCTTTGAGGTCATTTTTGTTGTTTGGAACTAGCACGAGTTTCATAGTAAGAAGTCTAGTCGGAATGTATTGATGAGCTTGTCTAGCGAACAACTAAATTCAACTCATAAAAGGCTCAATAATGAACTAATTAAGATAAGCTAGATTGACTTTTTACATGCAGTTTCATAAAAGACTTAATTTTTGTGAACTGTTGTGATAACTAGTCATTCTTTGTTGTGAATCAATAATGAACTAATTAAGATAAGCTAGACTGACTTTTTCCATGCAGTTTCTTATAAGACTTAAATTTTGTAAACTGTTGTGATACCAAGTCATTCTTTGCTGTGAACTTCAGTATTTCTTGCTGGAACTTTATTGCTATTCCACATATTTAGTAAAGTCAATGTCAAAATGCACACTATTGATTACTAGAACATATACAATAGGCCAATCATTAACATCATTAATGTAATATTTCAACACGAGCACTTGCATACTCCTACTGTCTTTTGCACTAAATGAATAACTGGATCCACCAAATGCATCAGAAATTTTTGAAAGGCACAGAAACATAAGGTTGCTTGTAAGACAATAAACAGAAAAAACAGAGTGGTTGACCTTGTTGATTAACATTTAATTGTAAGGTAATATTAGCAAGCATTAGGTAAAGTATATGTACATACCTTCCAAGCTATACGAAGGGATAAAACAGCAAACAAAATTCAAAAAGTGAAAATGGAACCAAACCTGATCACCTGAAGTTGACCAACAAGTCCCATGTGGACCCAGAGAAGGTGGGCATGAGCCAAGTGAAAATTCCTGCAACTCAATTTTTTCCTACATGAAGGGTAATATTTTCTCAGGAAACATGTACAATAATGTTAATCTTAACTTATATTTTCATGGAAATTAATAGAAGAGAAAATAAGTATATCACTTACGATGAGCTTCAACCTGCGTTGTTTTAAACGTTTCTGCAAAGAAAAATGTTGAACTTTTTTGTTTGATCTCACAAAGAACCATAAATACACGCAAGTGTGTGCATGAGTACACCTTCATATACGCAAGAGAAAGTTCATTTAGATCAAAAAATAGCAAAAACAAATATCAAAAGGTAGGAACAATGCCTTGGCCCCCTTTCTAGCAGTAAAGAAATGGAAGTGTGATACCAAATCAATCAGTAAAGAAGTGGAAGTGTGATACCAAATCAATCAAACACCATTTTTCAAATGATTACGTGTTCTTATGATTGATTCCCAAGAAATTATGACAAAGTGGGAATGATTCAGAGTTCTAGAGCCCCTTTCTAGTAAGTTAGGAAACAAGAGTGTGATGGGAAATCACTTTTATTGCAGCTTCATTTTCCTGGACGATTTTCTTGTGGTATAAGAAAGCCACTGCACAACTGTAGTCCTGCCACTGTGTCATTCACAAAACCCCACAAAGAGCAGACATTTGGAATGTGCCTTTTGCTTTTAGCTTTTAAACAAGAAGATCATAAGGAAATTTAGATGGCATAAATATAAACACAGCCAGTAGACATCTTGGAGCTCAGACAATAATGAACAAATAAACCTTGGCATAGGATAGAAAATTTTCAGTAAAAGTGACTATATCGCACAAGCCAATTAAAAACAATCAAAAAATCCTGACCTCAACAATGGATGAGAATCTTGTTGCAAGCTTTGGGTTCATATAGCTGGTCCAAATTTCCATCAACAGCTTGTTCAGCCACTCACAGTGTTCCAATGGCGTTATGGGCTATGCATATATGTGAATAGATTATTAGACTGAACCTAGTTAACACGAAATTTTGGGTAATCACAGAAGAGAACAAAGAAAGAAGAGATACCGAGGTGTTCAATACAACTCGCTTCCACTTCTTGTTTAGGTCTTCCACAAGAAGTCTACGTTGATAACTGCAATACTACAGAGGGAAAACAATAATTTCATTTTACAGCATTTCACATGCTGTGCTGAAAGCACAAGAGGAACCTAACTCTACAATGGCAACCCATAGTTATTTAAAAGGTGATGCAAGTAATGTTGTTAATCTAGGACCCACTGCTAGAATCAAAGTCAACTTTACCACAATCAAAGTCTAACCGAAAAGAGGAAAGGGGTGGGCAACAATAAACAGTGATCACAACATTTGTTTACACTGGGGGGAGAGTGATAAGCCTGAGCATGATTTAGAAAATATAAACTGTACTTGCATTTAAAGATTTTCAACTACATAAAGTTGTCCTTCTCTAGTAAATCACACCTAAATGCAGCAGCTTTTTTTGAAAATAAATGAATAAGAGATTCATAAGACCTCAAGAACTCAACAAAGTATATCCCAATTTTAACATCCCATAATATGAAACTTTTCAAGTACAAAAGTTTAATGACAAATGATAATAAAATCTAAACTAAAGAAAATAATAATCAGACAATACTGCATCACCATCCAAAATAGACATTGAAGACCAGAAAATATCAAGTTAAAGCGGGAGAAAAGTGAATTGATGGACTTGCCCGAAAAGTAGCCCAGATAGCAACGACAAGAGGAACCCAATTGGAGAAAGAGAAAACCCATTTCTCAATACCCCAACAAACCAAAAGCAAGGGGATTAAGAAAGCAATAGAGGGCTTTTCCTCCAAGAGATGATTAAAGAACTCCAAAACCTCTTCAACTTTGAAACCGGCCCTACCCTTTCTTCTTCCCATTTTTTCAAGTCAAGACAAAACCTACAACTTCACTTTCCTTGTTTATAATATCCTCATATACCATGATCCATTGTTAACCGTATATCCCCATGAAACAAAAGGCCATTAATTTCCTGGAAAGTGTGAGAGAATCGTTACCTTCAAAAAGCGCTTGGAAGGAAATTTTAACGGTTAAAGATGGGAACTTGAAGAGACTGGACTTTGTGTTTCCATAGTGGAGAGAGAGTAACATGAAAAGTCCACAAGTCGTCAAGAAAATAAGAAAAAGCATTCATTTTATTTTTTATTTTTTATTTTTTATTTTTTTGAACTCTTTTAAGTTAACGAACTTTGCATACAAGTTAACTAACGGTTTTATTTTGTCCGAACAACTACCAATGCTGTGTTCTTATTTTCTTTTATTTAATACTACTCTCACCTAATTTTCTCCTGAGAATTATATTTGTATTCCATATTAAAAATACCTGTTTATACATCAATCACTGATTTTTTTCATAAAAAAATAAAATAAAATGAGGATAAACTTGGCGGTCCTAATTTAAATTTCAGTTATGTAATCATTTGAGTTTTGCTTTCTCTAATTAATTAATGAATATGGCTCAGATCTTTGGTGGTCGGACCCCTTAAGAATTTATTATTGGTGAACGTGGTCCACGTTGCTCAAATTAGCTCCTAATTCTTCATCTCGATCCTATTTCTTCATCTCGATTTGGACAGTTAGATATTATCCTTATTTATGATCAAAGTTAATAAAGTCAATTATTTTTTTTTATTTTTTATGTATTCTTTATAAAATTGAACTGGTCTTTTTAATTACGAATAGAATTTTAAATTAAATTTTAATATATTTGAAAAATGTGCTAGTAACATCCTGTATTTTACAAATTCAATAACATTATTTTCACTAATTATATTCACGATGTAAAGAGAGGTAAGAGAAATTTGTAACACTTTCTTATCCTTAATTCATTCCAACACATATTACACAAAACAACGAGATATATTTTATTGCCCCTGTATATTTTATCATTCATGCATTTTAAAGAATGATTGGAAATAGATACAAACTATATTTTTAAAAAAAATTAATTTTTTTATTAAAAATTAAATTTTTTTATACTTAGAATCATTTTGATGCATTGATTTTAAAAATAATTTTTTTAAAAATAATAAAATATTATTTTGATACATTTCAACATAAAAAATATTTTGAAAAATAACTATAATTACATTTCATACTTTTAATCATTCAAAAACATTTATTAATACAACAAGTATATTATATCTTTATAGTTTTTTATAAAATTTAGAAATATCTCATTTTTATAAAAGCACTATCCAAGGCAGTCACAACTTTCCATCTCAGATATATTTTATTGCCCCTGTATATTTTACCATTCATGCATTTTAAAGAATGGAAATAGATACAAACTATATTTTAAAAAAAAAATTATTAAAAATTAAATTTTTTTTATATTTAGAATCATTTTGATGCATTGATTTTAAAAATAATTTTTTTAAAAATAATAAAATATTATTTTGATACATTTCAACATAAAAAATATTTTGAAAAATAACTATAATTACATTTCATATTTTTAATCATTCAAAAACATTTATTAATATGACAAAGATATTATATCTTTATAATTTTTTATAAAATTTAGAAATATCTCACTTTTATAAAAGCACTGTACAAAGCAATCACAACTTTCCATCTCATATTTAATACCATACTTTCCATCTTATATTCAATACCATAGTGTCATAGCTTGATTTTGCGTAGTTAGAACATATTAAAATTCTTTTAAAATAAATAATTATAATGATATTTTTTAAAAATATATACATTTACATCATGCTTTTTAAATAAAATTTAAGTTTTTATGATAATATTAGTAATTATTTTATTAATAAGTATACATGAATCTAATATACAATTGTTTTTTTATTATGCATAGATATTCAATAAGAATAAAATATATCTTTTGTTGTTTGTTTTTATTGTGAATTTTTATATAGGTTTTTTGAATTAATTGGTCAAGTATTATTAAGATATGATTTTTTATTATTAAAACTTACTTTTCATATCATGATTATTTTTTATTTTAAATACCATTATTCTAATAAAGACATGCTTTTGTCAAAATTATACACACACATATATATATATATATATATATATATATGAAAGGAAAAGGGAGTTTTAGCTCAAGAAATACACTTTTTTCTCCTTGATTCAAATCATTAAAAATTTTACAGAGATAGCTTATGAAAATGACTTGTCGTTTGTTTTTAGCTATACATAAGATGAAAAAACTAGACTCAAAAGAAAGTATATTTCAAAATGAAAATTGCAAGATGCGCTGACCTAGCGTTGCAAGTCAATGTGTGCTTAGATTGTCTTTGCAAGTTCAGGCATGACTAAGCTTCATCTACTTTGCCCTTCATTTTTTTTTCTTTTTTAATTATTTTATATTTTAAAATAAATTTATTTTTAAACAAATAACTATAATGATATTTAATAAATACCATAATTTCTAAATATAATTTGAGCTTTTTATAATATTATTAGCAATTATTTTATGAATAAAGATATATGAATCTAATATGTAATTCTTTTAAAAAAAAACTTTACATAGATATTAAATTAGAATAATATGTCTTATATTTATTGTGAATTTTTATATATTTTTTAAAATTAACTATTCTTTTAATGTTTCATACATTTGTATAAAAATTATCAAAACATGATTTTTTTTTATTGAGTTTTACATTTCATGATTAGTTTTTATTTAAAAAACTATATATGCTTCTAATAAAAAAAGATATTCTTTTGTAAAAAAATAGAGTGTTTGTTTTATTTAGAATTTTTATAAATATTTATTTTAATTACCTGGTTTTTTAATTACAAAAAGCATTGTTATTAATAAATAAAAAAGACATGTTGTGTGAAGATTAAAAAAAATACAAAATTTTGTAAAGAGAATTTCCATTTTATGATAATAAAATTAAATAAAAATAAAATATAAAAATGATACCATCGCGGGGCATATTTAATATTGTGTAAGCAATATATATATATATATATATAGACTGAGAGAGAGCGCGTAATTAACAAACAGATATAGGTGCAGAAAGCGCCTAGGGTCATAAAGAAGAGGAGAAATCCTTGCTTCCTGGAAATTAACAAACAGATATAGATTTGCCGAAATATCCGGTAGCCTAAACACGTGTTAATATCACCACTCCCGTTTTAACATCCTCCTTAACAGGCAACTAACTCCTTTTTCACATGCCTATTTCAAACTTACCATAATACCCTTCCCGCATCCACTTGGCATTACCATAATACCGGTCCTGTCATTCCTAAATTACGCGCTCTCTCTCAGTCTATATATACATACATATATATATATATATAATATTTATTTGTTGGCCCCCCATCTCCACCCCTACAACACCACCATCACCGCTCAAAACCACAAATTCAGGTGCAAAATAATTAATTTATTTATCTTATGAGCCCAGCAAATCTCCATGATCACAAAGCAAAGACCAAGAATATGTACCCACCACCACCCTTGAAAGTCAACAAGGACTCTCACATGATCAAAAAATCATTTCCATCACCGCCGTCGTCATCTTCATCCTCCGCGTCTTCGCTAGCTGTTACAGGTCCCATCAAGCCCCATCCGGTGATCATCTACACCCACTCGCCCAAAGTCATCCACACAAACCCTAAGGATTTTATGGCATTGGTGCAAAAACTAACGGGCTTGTCGCAGTCCGAGGATGACCCATCGGCACCTCACGTAAGGAAAGAAAATGGTAATAGGGTGGTGGCCATGGAGGAAAACAAGAAGGTGAAGTTTAACGATGATAATGAATCGTCTTCAGCTATTACTGATCATGAGAATTATGGGAGCATTGGTGATCGAGGACAATGTTTTATGCCACGCCATCCTAATTACATGACTAGTATTCCAATCTTTACACCTAATTTAGCTGAGTTTCTTTGTGCAAACCAGCCATGCTATAATAACTATACTACGGATCCTTTATTTCTTTCCTTCTCCAAATATGATCTCAGCAACTTCTGCCTTGGAGGTGAAGATTAATGAGTTCTGCGGGTATTATTAGTTTTCTTTCTTCTGATTTTGGAGAGAAGACAGTCTCTTGGCAGAATCTTTTTCTTCTTCTTCTGGTTTTAGTGTCAATAAAAGCTCCGATACATACCTATTCATATTTTTTATTCAATTTCAGAAATAAAGTGTTAAACGATGTTTCATTTTGTTCTGTGTATAAATAGTTGAGATTTGCTCATTGTTCTTGAGAATTAGTGCTTGTAACCTTTTTACCATACATGTGTAGATATATATAGCTGCTCCATCATTAAGGGAAAATATACTGGTATTCTTGCTTTGCAAAGTACATTGCTTTTGCATGAGGTAGTAATTATTTTTTGTGTTCATGTCTGCAAAAGAAAACCATATCGAGAATTTTACGTTTGTTTCAAATTTAAATTTAGACCACAGTTATGGATTGTAAAGATGACGACAGCTCAATGAGGATAAACGACAGCTACAGTTCCAAAAAGAAAGCGTGCCGTTTCAATATTTTACGTACAGTTGATTTCACCTCAAGTAAAGAGAGAGATCAAAGTGGGAATTACCGTTAGAAAATAAGACATGTATTGTTGAATCGAACATATGTACATGTACTCTTGATAAGACAGAGATTCAGAACAGCTGTTTTTCTGCATGCAAGTGTAATTCGAATTCAGATTCTTTTTTTTAGGTAGCTAAGCTAAGTGTTCCTAAATTATTTAGGATCCAGTTTTGGATTTAGCTTTAGCAATCTAAAGGAACAATAAGATGCTGAAACTAATGTGGGTTATGGAGAGTGATTCATTTTTATGGAATGTTTTTTAATTTTTTTTGTATTTGTTTATTTTTTTAAAAAAATTAGCCAATAAATAAAAGAAAATTTTAATTTGTTTTCTAAATTTTTTAAGCAAAAAAATTCAGAATTATCTTATTATTTATTAATTATATCAAATTTAATCCTTCATTGTTTTATTATTTTATATATATATATATATATATATTTTTCAATTTCATTCTTTAAAATTTAATTTTTATTTTTTTCCCTCTTATCCTTATCCCCATTGAATTTTTTTTATCTATCAAATTTTATCTTTATTTTTTTATATATCATATTTAATTTCTATTCTTTTAATTGTTATTTGTTTTATTTGTTATTTGTTTCATTTAAAATAATTTATAAAATTAAATTTTCTTTCAATTTCATCCATCTACTTTATTATTTATCATAATAAATTATTTTTCATAGTTTTTATAACACTAATAAAGAACATAAAATAATTCACATTACATGGAAACCCTTTCCAAAAAATAACCATTTTCCAGCAAACACGCATTCATTGAAAATAAACAAGTCCTTGTAGTAGTAAAACATCAACTTTTTAAACTCTTTGTTTTCCTAATAATGATTCTTCTTCCGTGGTTGAGATTTACACTCGCACAGATGATTCTGTGGAAACATAACTGTACATGTATAAAAGGGAACACCATTACTTCTTCTTTTTGTCTTCCTTTTCTCTTTCAAGAACAACAGGAGCTGCTGGTATACTGAACCACCACTCCCTTAATCTCCTTGTCCATCTTTCTGTGCTTGCTTTCCTTGGAGGTGAATATCTTGTAAATGTCTCCAAAAAGATCAACAGGGTAATGTACTTGCTAGGTACGAAAACCACGACCAAAGCAACACACAGGAGAGTGAAAGCAAATTTCTCGCTTGCCTTGTAATTACATAAACACCCAAAAGCAGAATGCAGTTGAGTAATTTGAATAGAATATGGAGAATAGACGTGTAATTATACTCCTAATGCACTTATGATTTATGACATATGAAGAAGGTTAAAATTAGAAAAGATCAGACATGCTGGCCCGCAAGGAGAGTGACAGAGAGTAACCTGGGGGAAAATGGACAACAGCAAGGCACGAAACTTGAGGAGGATAATGTTTCCATCCTGGATGAACTGTTCAGCTTGAGAAATAGCATTCTGAACAGCTAAAAGCTGCTCCACCGTGTTCATTGGTGGAGGTGCTATTACCTTGAGTTTATCAACAGGCCTTCCTTGATTACAAAATCGTGTGAGCACCATAAAGATAGCAAGAAAGATGGTCATCAATCCAAAGGCATAGCTCAGCCATCCCCTAAAATGCAGATCCAGTAAGTACTTGTTGAAGGAAAAAACTGTCTCCGTAACATTGTAGAGAAATCAGCCTAATCCTACAGAGAAATCTCTCCCCCTTTCAGGAACTTCCTCCTCTGTGACACTATCTTTCAACAACTGTGAATGTATAAAGAAATTTACATAATTGCACCTAGGTTTTCATCCAAGATCAAATATGCTTCCTATCAATCCAGAAACATTTTGATATATATGATTAGATATATAACTAGCTAATATTTTAGAAAGATTCACCCATAAATCAGTTTCGCACATTTCTCAAAGTGGCTTCGAAGGGCTATGAAATCAAATAGGAATCCATGGGAGAAAGTTCATGAATGCTCTTTCTGAATCCAATAACCAGAGTCCCACCATTCATTATTTACATATGAAAAAACCTCTAGTGGGAAAAAAAGATAGAGTTCTGACATGACCATCATATTCAAATCCCATGGAAGGCAAATTTGAAATGGCTACCAAATCTGTATTTCAAAAAAAAAAAAAAACCATTATGCAATTCAATCTTCTGTTGGTGCACAGAATGCATCCATGAATAAACCATTTCACACACAAGATTATGTCAGTAACTGTGCAATTCATGTTTCCATCCTAATAAAATCCCAGTCTCCAACAGTTAAACTGGGGCAGGTTGGAAATATTTGGAAATCACACAAAATTATTGTTTGATTCGGTTTCTAATACAGTTGACCATGAAAAGTTTGTTCTTTAACACGATTTTGTTTCATTTGTCTTTTATGATGAAAACTAGTAGTGACGGTAAATTAAGATAAAGAACCTAAATTTTCAAGCTAGGTTCATGCTTTTGAGGGCTTCGCAAATCAAGAAAAGAGAAAAAGAAGTGGATTTTTTTTTTGGGGGAAAGAGAAAAAGAAGTGGATTTTTTTTTTTTTTTTACCTAAATTTTCAAGCTAGGTTCATGCTTTTGAGGGCTTCGCAAATCAAGAAAAGAGAAAAAGAAGTGGATTTTTTTTTTGGGGGGGGAGATTGAAGAGAAAACTATCATCCCAACCTACTAGACGGTACAAAGCAAATGAAAAGGGCATAATTTGGTTTAGAGCCCAAAGGACAGGCAAATAAGGGGCAGGCTAGATTTCTTAATTCTAGGTAATCCAGCAAGGAATTCAACATACTACATATTGCATTCATAGCTTTGATCATCTAATGAGAGCACTTCCAAAGAAATTAAAATCTCAAAGGCACCCTTTATTGCATTTAAATATAACCAGTGATTTCCATCCCTGTTTAATCCTTTAGACATTTATATGAACTATACAGCAGTGTCGATAAACAAAAACTCCACTACTATTAGGATAACTTGATGATTTTGCATCATTATAGTAAGCCCAACAGTAAGCAATAATGTAATTAATGTCTTACCTCCAAATGACATAAGTGTGAACCAAACAGAACACCAAAGACTTCATAGGGTCATCCCAGTGTATCAAGGAAATAAGCCACTCCACAACTTCCATAACAGGGAGAAGTAACTCCTGCGAACACCAGATGTTTGCAAGGAATATTAGAAAGATTATTGAAGGTACTATATAAAAGAGCTTTAAGAAAATGGCCTGTTGTCACACAAAAAAACTCAATATATTCTTGGCAACTTTATTTCAAATAATGTAAATAGCAGAAAGAATTCAGGCACAAAAAAGCCGTTACTGATTCCTATAGGGTAATTTATAGTTCTTAGCCTTGTCAGCAAACATCTCCATTTCCATTCATTCTAATGTCTTACCATGGCATTGATGATGGAAAGGAATAGAGGCAGATGGAACAAGGAAGCAAATGTGCTTGGTAAAATTGAAACTCAGAGTTACTTAGTACTATAACTAGCATCACCTTCATTACTGCCAGATTGGTATCAATGCCATCTACTTTAACTCCATCAACTGTTTCTTGTGCTAGCACAGTTTTTTTGTAGCTGTTTTGAGATTCCTTAACCACCTTCTCCAATGAACTCATCTCTCCCACAGCTATCTCACCAACAACAAGCCCAGCCTCATTAAGATCACCTGAACTTGTTCCTAGCACAAACCCTAAATTGGAAATCATGGCCAAGGAAGAGATTGAATACATCCCACCTCCAGCCTTATAATTGTTAGTCCGATCTAGTTCCCTTATGGAGGACATGTTTGCCAGGGTTTCCAGTATCAAATCTCCACCAGGAAGTTGATCACAAAGATTAAACATAAGAAGAGTTTCACAGCAAACAGAATTCACAGCACTAATTTCTTGAATTGCTTGAAGTCGCAGAATTCCAAGCACAGCCCTTGAAAGAGCTTCATCCCGTTCAACTCCAGAGATCTTGAACTTTTTTATAAATCTGTGAACGTATAAAATTTCCCGAATAATTGCCAACCAGTAATCACGACGAGTATGGCCTTTAAGCTCAGGAAACTCAATGACAGCTGGCTCTGATCTACATGAGAAACAATTAGAGGTTAATGCTAATAAAGTTCAAAACATATGTTTCATCAATGGAAAGGAAAATAAACACGAATCATGCCTTACAAGGAAATAGATTTATAGAAGACTGCCTTGTCAAAAAGACGAGTACCCCATGGCCCAGTCAATTCAGGTTTAATAATCTGTTTTAGGTCATCTGACAAATCATATATTTTTGGCTTGTCATAGGATACCACACGGAGAGCTTCAAAGTACAGTGCATGGTCGGTGAGAGTTAGACGACCTGTATGCACATGACAGTAAATAGAAGAAATTAGGCAAATATTGCACAGCATATAGTTATCAGAAGTACGGGGAAATTTTATCATCTTTCTATATCATAACCTCTTTTGCAAGTATGTTACACCTTACCTTGATTTCCTTTTCACAAAGAGAAGGGAACAAATACAATGAATTTACCGAATCACTTATCCAATGAACCTACCTGGCCATGTAGATATTCCAACATGTTCAAGAACTGGTTGGGTTGTCACTGTTCCATCTACTTCCAGAATCTTCTCTCTTCTTGACAATCGCAGTGTAGAAAGGAGTGATGAATCTGATTGAGTCTTCATCTTTTTTATTGCCCTGTAGAGAATATAAACATAAAATATAAATCCTGGATGTATGTGCCTACACAACATAACATTACAGGTGCAAAAATATATTGATCCTACTGAACATAAAAATTGCCACTATATATTGCACAATCTTTAAATGAAATATTATGATCTTTACAATCAGGTATATTTAAAGAGAACATTTTGCGGGTTGTCAAAAAGGAAACAAAAATAAAACTGTACAGCCATTTCTGAATGAAACATCATCTTAGTCACATCATTCAGTCAGCTTTTATGGTGACACCTAACAAGATCCAACCTGATATATTCTATATATTGATAGGATAACAAGAAAAAAACATCAAGGAAGAAAAAGGCATCAACTCAAAACAAGCCTGACACACTATTAAAAGCTCTATACAAAATGCAACTAATAAGGATAATTTGCTAGCTGATCTAGCTTTATGTTTCACTGTGTGGTAATGGATATGTGAGGTATTTATGTGACCTTCCTTGGACATAAATTTTTTGATAGGGTTGTGAGTAAGGCTGTATGCTTTCTTGATAATCCATATTGTTTCTTTGTGATGTATTTTACGATATAGTCTCTTCCTGTGTGATTTAACAAACAAGTACATGAAAAAAATTCAGTTCCTGGGAATAAAGCAGACAGAAAATAATAAATGAGAAAAAAAGAGCATTCTAGGCAAACCTAAGAAGTAAGAAACTTAATAAATATAGAAAAACAAAAGTACTTCAGCATTTGTTGGTTGGGCAACTACATCATAAAATGACAGGTGCTTGTACTGCATGACAAAGGATCTTGTTGGAAACGATGTACTGTACATCCCATCAGTTAAGGAACAAAAAAGTTACCTTTCTAGTCCACTTAGGTACTTGTCATAGATGGAGAATTGAAGCCGGCCATCAGTTGCCTTAGTAAGCACATCAAAAAGATTTTCACTGATAACCACATTGGCAATGATTGGAACCGCTGGAGCTATTCGAGAGAAGGCCTCTAGACCAACTGTTAAGTCCTCATCTAACTAAAAGGAAATAAAATCCACAGTCAACAAATCAACAGTAAGGTGCCATAAACTTTCTACATAAAATTGCTCCATATTAGCCAAAACATTCAAAAGGACAGGGGAAAATGCAGATACTAGTAACAAGCACACAAAGACCAACATGCATGCATGAGCTTAGAGGGATGGGGGAGTGGGTGTATGTTTGGAATTCAACATTAGATTCTTCTAAACCTTCTACAATATCCATGCAAGAAGGGAGCAAGTGTGAATCTCCATGCCAAAATTGTGAGAAACAGCTTAGTTATATATAAAAAAAAACTGATGTTATTTTGGACATCTAGTGACATACAAATGAGTAAGGTCAGCATGATTAAGTGCAGAATTTTACATTGAGCACTGGTTGGCTAGCAGCTGCTGGAGTAGTCCAAGCTAGCATCATGTCATATGTCAACCGTCGGAACTTTTTATCAGCTAGATGACCAGTTACTTGAGTTGATAAAGCCAGTGCTCTGAAGCAACAGTATTCCAAGAAGTTTCTCGCATAACAGGAATGATGCTTTAATGAATCAGAAGCCTCTGCATTGAAGCTTTCTTGAAGTTCACAAGCAGAAATGCCAAGGATTCTGCATCATAGCCCTTGACCATAAGGAGATGAAAATTGCAGTAGAAAGGAAATTCATATACTTTGAGTTAGCAATCAGACTGTCTAAGTGAAAAGGGAACACCAGCCTACAAGATGGTCATATAGAAAGTCAAACTATATAGAAAGTTCCTAAATCAACTGAATCATAATTTGCACAGAAACTACAGCATGGGAAAAGAACAAGCAAGAACACAAAAAGAGTAGCACAACTTACTTTGAGCATCTACGAACAACCACATTAGCAAGTGGAGAGAGCTCAGCTATCCAATTCCTGCCAGCTGATGGAGACCTTTCCATCTCCTCAAATTCTTCATTAAAAGAATTTCCCTTTCCAAATAGCCATTTAAATGATCCTTCTCTTAATAAACCCTCAAGCGCACTTCTAGTTTTGTTTGCCGTAGGGCTAGCCATCTCTAATCTTCACCTAACTGTATGATCAAGTGAAAATATAGCCAGTAGCCCATCAAAGTCATCTCATCCCATAAACATTCCACCAAAATCCTTCCAATCAGCACATATACCTATTGAGACAAAACACTTAGCAAAACTACTTATTACTCATTCAACTCTATCTAACATACAAATTCCTAGTTGTGCAATCTAATCTGAACAATTCGTTAAAAGCCCAGCACAGACTATTATCGTCAAAACCCAGCTACTAAATTCACCAACAACCTAACCCAAAAACCATTCTTCAATTAATCACCAGACCAAACCACACCCTTGACCTTAACTCAAAATCTCATATTTAACTAGGGATTATATCAATTCTTACAACACTTGTGCTAAAATGGATGTACCACAATCTTTATCTCAATAAAATGAAGAAGAACAATACCACATCAAAAAGAAACTGTACCTTGACGATCAAATTCTCTAAAATCCGACAAGAATTCCACAAGCCCACCACAGATCAAGTTCAAGGAACCATTCTACAAGAACCCATTTGACTGAAAACGCAGACTTATAACAAAATTAAATTTGTCAAGCAGAAAAGGAAAAGCAAAGAAGATAAGCACCTTCTAGTTCAACATTGGGTGGTTTATTGTTAGAAATGATGCTATCTTGATCTGGGGTTTATCAGAAAGAGTGGGGGATGAAAAAAGAGAAAAGAATGAATGTTAGTTATATAAGAAAGAGAGATGCGGTGAGAAGAATCTTGCGAACTCAGTGTTACTCAAGTTCACGTCACCATACCTATTGATTGGCAATTTAAATTCCATCCAACCTTCTATTTATTTATTATTATTTATTATTATTAATATATTTATGCAACTCGCCTATTTCATCTAATTTTATAAATTTTAAAATTATAATTATATAATTTTAAAATTTATAAAATTTAAATTAATAATTTTTAAAAAAAAATTAAAATCTGATCAATTAAACTATACTCCTTAAAATTTTATTTATTTATTTTTATGTTTAGAAAAATTATATACATACTAAATTTTAAATATCACTTAAAATAATAAAGAAAAATATAAATTACTTCAAGTTTATTTTTATAGTCAATTTAATAACAAAACACTCTTATATATTAAATATTATAACTTTATCATCGTATTAAAAACAATAAAAAAAAACTTTTATCAAATATATGTTTTGTTCAGACAAGAAGATAAAGATTATTATCAAGTTAAGATATGATCACCCCCTTAACAATTAGTCAATAAATTAATATTTTTTTAATTTTGGTATATAAAAGGAGGCATTTATCTTGATTTTCAGATCAAGATCATGTTCTTACTCTCTCTTGTCATATTTAAGTTTTTCTTATATTAATCTCTTATTTATACTTCTCATTTCCTTTCCTTTACTTAGTTAACTTTTATCTTATTTATATTCTTATCTTATTTATTTATGTTTTTCTCTTTTATTATATTTAGTTAAGTTTAATATGTTAAGGTGAAAAAGTTACACTAATGATATAAGAATAAGTATAATATAAACTCAACATTAACCCTAATGTTTGATACTAATATGTTTTGTATTTATTATCATTATTCTTATTATTGTTATTGTTGTTATAGTTAACGTCCTTGTGGTTCGATATCGGTCTTGTCGGGTTACTTATTACTTTGGCATTCCTATACTTGGGAAAAGACATCAATCTTTTGGTCATGTCAAGTTTTTGGCCTCGTTGTCGAAAAGGTAAATTCTTGTGCAAATTATAGTATTTATTTTATTTTTTCTTTCCACTTTTCTTGTATCTAAATTTGTTTCTTTTCTTTTCTTTTCTTCTTCCTTTTATTCTATTTCTACACGTGTATAAGAGTTTGGTCACGTACATTAAGTGGTAGACTTTATAGGGTATCCTTATCATTTTTAAAAAATATGGTTAAAGAAGATAACCAGTCGCTTCATAATGAGAATAATAAAAATAATAGTGTTAGAACACTTAGAGACCACATGAATCCTATAAGAGCAACTGCACCATCATGCATATTTTTCCCAGCTGATGCATCTCATTTTAATTTTAAACCGAGCATTATTCAATTTTTATCTTTTTTTTCATGGCTTAGATTTAAAAAATTCATACTTGCATTTAAGGGAATTTGAGGAGGTTTGTAACACATATAATAACTTCAATTGTAGCATAAACACCATCAAATTAAAGCTTTTTCCTTTTTCATTGAAAGATTAAGCTAAAACATGGTTACAAATTTTGAGACCATGATCTATTTGTGAATGGGATGAAATGCAACAACAATTTTTAAAGAAGTTTTTTCCATCTCATAAAATAAACTCTTTCAAAAGAAAAATCATCACTTTCACTCAAAAATCAAAAGAAACATTTTACCAATATTAGGATAGATATCGAGACTTGCTTAATACTTGCCTTCATCATAGTTTTGAAATATGAAGATTGGTTTCATATTTTTATAAAGGGTTAACACCTAGAGATAGACAAATGATTGAATTGATGTGCAATGAAACTTTTGAAGATAAAGACCCTAATGAAGCAATGGAGTACCTAAACTTGCTAGCTGAAAATGCTCAAAATTAGAACACTACAAACATTTATGAGGCATCAGTAAAAGTCAATCTTATATATTTAGTGGAGGTATGTACAACCTTATGGAAGATCATGACCTCCAAGCCTAGTTTGCATCTTTAGCTAGAAAATTTGAGGTACTAGAATTGAAAAGGAGTGGTTAATTAAAATCTGTTCAAGACATTATATGTCAAATCTATAAAACCAATGAACATTCAACTAATGACTGTTTAACTTTGTTTTCTTTTAAGAAATGTCTCCATGAACAAGCTCATGCTTTAAATAGTTTTCAAAGGTCCAATCATAACTCATACTCACAAACATATAACCCTAGTTAAAGAAATCACTCAAATTTTAATTGAAAGAGTAATAATAATAATACACAAACTTCACAACCACCGTATCAAACACACTATAATTTTCAAAATTCTCATAAATATGCACCCCTTTATGCTCCACCTTATAAAAGAAAATTTGAGAAAATATTGCATGTATTCATTGAAAAACAAGAGACAATTAATACTCAACTTGCTCAAAGCATGACAGATTTTAAAGATACTCTTACAAAGTTCACATCTGCTCTCAGTTTCCAAGAGATAGGTAAGTTTCCATCTCAACCATAAAAAAATCTCAAGGGGCAGCACAATATAAATGTAAGTAATTCCAAAAACCAACACAAAAATCCAGTCAAATCACTCATCACTCTTCGCAGTGATAAGGTTATTGAAAAACTCATTTTTGAACCTTATGAAAAAGATGATGAGTTAATCTCTGAGGGTAAGGAAGGGGTTGGATCTAAATATTACAAAGAAAAGACTATTTTTATATGTCCATTTGATACTTTTGCATATTGAAGGATGTCTTTTAGATTATGCAATGCACCGATCATGTTTAAAAGATGCATGTTCAATATATTTAGTGATATGGTTGAATGTTTTCTTGAAATTTTTATAAATGATTTTTCTATTTTTGGTAATTCATTTGATGATTGTTTAGCAATTAACTTAAAAAAGGTTTTAAGTAGGTATGAAGAGAAGAATCTTGTACTGAATTGGGAAAACTATCACTTTATGATAACAAATGACATTATACTTGGTCACATTATTTCATAAAAAGGAATTGAGGTTGACAAATCTAAAATTGAGTTAATTGCTAACTTGCCAACACCAAAATCTATTAAAGATGGTAGATCATTCTTAGAATAAGCTGGTTTTTATAGAAGGTTTATCAAATATTTTAGTGTGATATTTAAGCCCTTGAATAACCTTCTAACAAATAATAATATTTTTTAATAGACTGAACATTATGAAGAAGCCTTTGCTAAACTTAAAAGCTTACTTACTTCTGCTCCTGTCATCAACCTCCTAATTGATTATTACCTTTTGAAATAATATGTGGCGCTATTGATTATATCGTGGTTGTTGTTTTGAGATAAAAAAAAAAAGATAAGAAAATTATGTAATTTACTATATAAGTAAAACTTTAATTAGTGCTCCAATGAATTACACCACCACTGAAAAAGAATTACTTGTAGTAGTATTTGCATGTGAAAAATTCATGTCTTATCTTATTGACTCACCTGTTATTGTTTTTAGTGATCATTGAGCATTAAAATATCTTCTTTTTAAGAAAGATTATAAGGCTAGATTGATGTAGTGAATTTTATTACTTTAAGAATTTGATATCACAATCAAAGACAAGAAAGGCATCAAAAATATTATTGTAAATCATTTGTCAAGATTGATAACAGATTTGAAATCTGACATCACACCAATCGATGACTACTTTCCTGATGAATCTTTACTTTCTGTCTCTACAATGCCTTGGTTTGCTAATATTATCAATTTTCTTGTTTTAAAACAATTGTCAGCTCATTAGAGTACCTAAGATAAAAGAAAGTTCTTGAATGAAGTGAAGAACTTTTATTGAGATGACCCTTATTTATTCAAATATTATTATGATCAAATATTTTAAAGACCCATTCCTGATAATAAGGTAAATAGTGTTATTAAATTTTGTCATTTTAGGTCATATAAGGGCCATTTCTCATCAAGAAATATAATTGCAAAAATCTTACAAAGTCGATTTTATTGGCCCACCATGTTCAAAGGCTAACATACATTTTGCAAGAATTGTGAAAATTATCAAAAATTAGGATCTATTTCAAAACGTCACATGATGCCTTTAAATCCTATTCTTGTGATTAATACTTAAAAGTTCATTTTTATCAAGGATTTATATCATCATTTTGCACTTGAAATATCAATAACTCATCAACTAAAACATGTTTTTTAATAACAAGTCTAATACCATAATATACCTTTAATTTATAGTAAATATTTATCTTAAATGCAAGCCTATCACATAAATAAAAGAATTGATTGATGAGTTTAAGTATTGAAATTAAAAAAGCAAAGAGAGGGGCAAACTTAGAAAAGAGATGCTGGTTCAACTCAAGTTAAAACATTGTTCGGTCATCAGATCATATCTAGAGCTGTAAAACTTGGATTTAAGTATACTCTATATGGATATAAAGCTAAGATATAAGCCTAAAATATTCATGGAAAAGCAAGACTCAATTTTGCTATTTGGAAGTCTAAATTATAGCAACAATGGAGAAGTTTGAATCTGTCCAACAACTCAGACACTGTTTAGTGTTTAACCCATATCACGAGTTTTAAAAGTCTAAATGACCTCAATCTTTTTTTTTTGAAAAAACATGACAACTTCCTAGAACTTTCATGATTAAGTCTGTCTAAATTTTAATGTTAGCAATATCGTTTTGTTCAGACAAGAAAATAAGGATTGTCACTAAGTCAAGATGTAGTCATCCACTTAACAATTAGTCAACAAATCAATAGTTTTTAATTTTGGCCTATAAAAGTAGGTAATTGCATGCATTTGGACATCTTGGTTTTTAGATCAAGATCATATTCTTGCTCTCTTTTTATTGTAATGCTTAAATTTTGCTTATATTAATCTCTTATTTATACTTCTCATTTCCTTTTCTTTACTTAGTTAACTTTTATCTTATTTATGTTTTTATCTTATTTATTTATGTTTCTCTCTTTTATTATGTTTAGTTAAGTTTATTATGTTAAGTGACACGACGAAAAGATTGATGTCTTCTCCTAAGTGCAGGAGTGTCGAAGTAATAAATAACCCGGCAAGACCGGGGTCGAACCACAGGGAGGTTATTTGTACAAATTATAAATAACAATAATAAAACAGCAACAACAACAACAACAATAGTAGTAATAATAATAATAATAATAATAATAATAATAGTAGTAGTAGTAGTAGTAGTAGTAGTAGTAGTAGTAGTAGTAGTAGTACTAATAATAATAATAATAATAATAATAATAAAGAAAGAGAAGAAGAAGAAGATGATGATGATGAGAACTTAGAGATGAAATATTAATGTAAGGATTAAACAATAATAATAACAAATGTCAAGGTTAGAGGTTCCACTAATGGTATATCAAACAAGTATAGTATAAACTCTTATTATTGAATTGGAAACCACACACAAAGGAGGTTCCAATCAGATTATATATTGTTAACATGATTACATTAGTCATCTTATTCAATTAATGCTAATACTTTTAAATCTCATCAAGCATTCATGATTATAACTTATGTTAACAACAAATCAAGTTCCTTTCATAGCTCAGGTGTCGGTTATACCATACAGTATGAGCTATGAGAGTGCCAAGCATTTGTTGTACCAAGTGTTATACAACATAAATCAAGATTAGTCATTTAACAAGCAAAGTATTAAAGAGTGAACAAGATAACAAATATAAAACATGTTAGTATCAAACATTAAAGTCCATATTAAGTTTACATTATACTTATTCTTACACCATTAGTGTAACCTTTTCACCTTAACATAACTAACTTAGCTAGACATAATGAAAGAAAGCAAAATGGATAAACAAAATAAGAACATAAAAGTTAACTAAGTAAAGGAAAGGAAATGAAAGGCATAAACTTAATATTAATGAAAGCAAAGCATAAAAAATACAAAGAGAGAAAGGAAGAGCATGATCTTGATCTAGAAACCAAGATGCCTAAATGCATGGCAAATGCCTCCTTTTATAGGCCAAAATTGGGAACTATTGATTTGATGACTAATTGATAAGTGGGTGGCCAACTTTTGACTTGGTGACAATCCTTATCTTCTCTTGTCTGCCCAAAACGTTATTGATAACATCAAAACTGGAGCCAGTTGCAAACATGAAAGTTGTAGGCAATTGTCTCAGCTTTCTTGTGTAAAAACTTCAGCTCATTTGGACTTCTAAAACTCCAGATATGGCCAAAATACCGAACAGTGCTCGGGCTTCTTTGTTGTTGCTACAATTTGGACTTGATAATGGCCTTTTTAGATCTTGGGCTCCTATGAAAGTTGTAGGCCTATGTCTTACCTTTCCATCCATATAAATTGGACCTAAATCTGAGATATATAGCTCTAGATATGACCCAATTACCGAACAGTGTTCCGGTTTGGATTGCACCGACATCTCTTTTCTAAGTTTGGCCATCTCTTTATCCTTGCAATTTAAGTTCTTCAAGTCATCAATCAATCCTTTCATTTATGTGATAGGCCTGCATTAAAAATAGACATTTACCACAAATTAAAGGTATCTTATATTATTAGATATATTATTATAAAACATGCTTTGGTTAAGGAGTTATTGATACTTCAAGTGCAAAATGATGATATAAAACCATGATAAAAATGCACTTTTAAGTACTAATCACACCCCTCAACCAGCTTATTACTAGTCCCTAGTAATCAAAGCGTTAAATAGAAAAACAATTTGCAAATTCCACAAAGCAAGGTATTCATCATTTAACTTCCATTAATCTATCCAGATAAACAAACTCTCATTAAATTTATATATCTGCTCAATACCTCTTAACAAGATATTAATAAACCTTTCTTTTGTGCTCAATGTATCAACACATAATTATGGGGCTTTTCTTGGAAGAAAACAAAATTTTTGTTCTAATGTTTAAGGTTAACTTCCTTGGGCTGGGATTATTATTTTTGTCTTTTTTTCTTTTTTTTCTTTTTTTTTTTAAATCTATATACATATAATTTAAAAACATCATGCATCTTTAACCCATGTAACGAGCTTTCAGCTAATGACTCCCAGACCAGTTGGTCTTAGGGCATTAGGTGTTAAGACACCCCTACGAGCTTAGTAACTCGGGTCGCAGATACTGATATGTAGATAGTGCAATGTTTGATTCCCTTAAGCTTTTCTCCTCAACCCATGTAACAAGCGTTGGGCCAATAGCTCCCAAGTCAGTTGACTTTAGGGTATTAGGTGTTAAAACACCCCTTCGGACTTAATTGCTTAGGTTAGGGAGGCTACGAAACCAAACTTATCTACATTTTTATTATCATCATTTTTTTTTTCATTTTTTTTTTCTTTTTTTTTTTCATGTTTTTTTTTTCTTAATTATATACAATCCCTTTCCCTTAGTTGTTACCTTTAACAAAAGAACATAAATAATGTAATAATCCAATATGCAACCCACAATCATATGTTAAAGTGTGTGTGTGTGTGTGTGTAAATTAAGGTTTAAGAATACATGTTAAATAAGTATGTGAGCAGAATTAAGTGATAACAATGCGAGAGTTTGTAAATCTGAATATTTCAGGAAGTATTATAATAGACCTTGTTAAGAATGATTACTAAGATGCGTCTCAAGAGTCACTTTAACAAAAGAACTCCTTTACTTTGCCATCCTAGTAACAACAATTATGCACATGCTTTATGAAATGAAAAACAATTTTTTTTTTTATCAACTACTACCCTCTCCCCCCAACCAAAACGAGACATTGTTCTCAATGTTCTAAGGTAGAAAGATAGAGTATAGAAGATATCACCTGAAATAACGAACACTGACAAAACCTGAAACACACTGAAACAAAAATAAGAAATAACAAAACACAATAATAAAACCAAAAGACACAAAAATTCACAAATGAAGGCTCAAATCCAATCTAAGCTTTTTACGGCTTCCCGTAGATGACCAATTTATGCGACTCATGGAAGGATCAATCACAGGAATGAAAGATTGTAGTTGGTCAATCAATTGTTCAGTAGTAGTAGCAAAGATTATGATTTGTCGTGCAGAAGATGTTAAAAATTCCTGTTCCACAACATGATCAAGAAAAGACAACAACTTATCATAATAACCATTAACATTTAACAAACCAATGGGTTTATGGTGAATGTGCAATTGAGCCCAAGAGGAAATATGAAAGATCTCTTCCAATGTGCCTAGACCACCTGGTAAAGCAATGAAAGCATCAGCATGGTTAAACATTGCATTCATTCGAGCCGACATTGTGGAGACCTGAAGTTCCTCTCCAATTGTTTTTCCAATGATGTCCCCTTGTGCTAAAGCTTCGGGGACGACCCCCAAAACTTGACTACCTCCTAAAAATGCGGCTATTGACACACCTCCCATTAACCCAAGACTGCCTCCCCCATACACTAAATGAATCTTTCTCTCAGCTAGCACCTGACCAAGATGATTTGCTGATTCTAAAAACTCCTTTTCTTTCCCAGGACTAGATCCACCGAAAACACAAATATTTCTTATTTGATGACTTGAGGAACTTGCCATTTCTACACACTTCTGTATTTGTTGAATGTATGGGTTGAGTAGAAATGAAAGGAAGGAAAAGAGGGTTTTATAGATGAGAAATTAGAAAGGCAATCATAACACCTATATGTAGGCCAGCTGGAGTCTCACTCTCTCTCTCTCTCTCTTTTTATTTATTTATTTATTTACTTTTGAAAAAAGCATGTGTATGTACAGGGAGTTGTGATTGTGGCTCACATCTTCCCTTGGTTTTACGTCCAAGAACGGCTTAAACGCCCTTTATGGGTCGGGGATAGGCTTCCCATCCAGTTTTCTTAAAAACTGGCAAACAAGGTCTTTTTTAGTCAGATTCCCAAGACTAAGTCGATCATGTTCTTTATAAAATAGTGGCCATAAATCATGAATTGCACAATGCACATCTCCACTAGGATGCGTCTCAAGAGTCAATAGAAGATTATCTAAAGACTCCTTACTCAGGCCATCCTTAATGAATTGTATTTTATCTTCACGGTTTGTAGATACCATTCCTAAAGAACGATATTGTGTATTACAAGTCCATCTAGCACATCGATGACAGACATCCAGTCGTTTTGCACGACGCTTCTTTGCAAAAGTGCTTTTACCTGTTCCAGGCATGTGTGAAATGAAGTTAGAGGACTCACCTGATAATCGGACCTTTGCTTCAATCAACCAGCGAATATCTTCAGGAATTCCATGATTCATTAACAATCTCAATCTTGCACATCTAGCACGGTAAATTTTTGTAATCGCATTCTGAGGCAGAGCGGGAAAATACTTTTTCAATTTTTCAAGATTAGTGTCCATTTTCAAATGAGAATTGGAAGAGAGATTCAAAGAATTTCACAGATATATGCACAGATATCAGTTATTGTGGGAAACTGAAAGAACCAACTTAAGTCACAGAGTACCGTTGTCCGCCGTTTGATCGGGGTGAGAGAAACTACCAAAAATCACTCAAAAAGAAACACAAAAAACAAAATATGAGAAAAACAAAATAATCAACCTTTATCTACAAGATCATTCAAACCAGCTGATTCATTTTTGACACGATCAAAGAGTTGATGTCTTATCCCAAGTGCAGGAGTGTCAAAGTAAAATAACCCGGTAAGACCGGGGTCGAACCACAGGGAGGTGAATTATATAAATTACAAATAAAGAAAAAGATTTGAAGAGAATAATAACTGAAAAGGAGTTGAAGAAAGTTTTGGGATGTGATATTGATGTAAGGATTAAACAATAACAAAACATATGTCAAGGTTATAGGATTCACTAATGGTATTTCAAATAAATATAATATAAACTCTTTTTATTACTCAACTAGAAACCACACACAAAGGAGGTCCTAATCGGATGATTTCTCGTTATTAGCTCATTATAAATTACTAACATGATCATATTAATTATCTTATCTAAGTAATACCATACTTATAAATATCATCAAGTATTCATGTTGCTAGTTTATGTTAACAACAAATCAAGTTTCTATCATAATAACGATTTTGGCCGAAAACTATGAAAGATCAAGCATTTGATGTACCAAATATTATACAACACAAATCTAAATTAAACATTTAATAAGCAAGGCATTAAGAATTAGTAAGATAAAAAGATAAAACATGTTAATAACAATCTTTCTTGGATATAAACATTTAAAGCTCATATTGAGTTTATATTATACCTATTCTAACACCATTAGAGAAACCTTTTCACCTTGACATAATTAACTTAGCTAAACATTAAAAAGGAGAAAAACATAAATAAGCAATATAAGAACATAAACATAATATAAGCTAACTAAGTATAGGAAAGGAAATGAAAGAGCATAAACAAGAGATTACTATAGCATGAAAGAAAACTTGAACATTACAAAGATGTAGAGAGAAAGCAAGAAGATAACTTTGATCTGAAAATTAATATGACTAAATACATGGACAATGCCTCCTTTTATAGGCTAAGTTTCAGAACTATTGATTGATTGAAGAATTGGTGGGCATCCATTGATTTGGTGGCTGGTTTTTGACATTAATGGCTGCTGATTTTTTGATATTGTGGGCTGATTTTTGATATTGTTGGCTGGCCAAAACGTCATTGCTCACATCAGAATTATAGCCAACTGAATTGTGGAATCTGTGGGCAATTGTCTCAGCTTTCCATAAAAAAAAACCAGAGCTCATTTGGACTTCTAGAACTCAAGATATAAGCCAAAAACCGAATAGTGCTTGAGCTGTAGGACAGCTTCCGACGTCTTCGTTGTTGCTAAGATTTGGGCTTGAAAATGGCAGAACTGAGTCTTTGACTTCATATGAAAGTTGTAGATCTATGTCTTACCTTTCCATCGATATAAAATGGACCTAAATCTGATATCTACAGCTCCAGATATGATCAAATTAATGAACGGTGTTCGAGTTTGGAATGCACCAGCAACACTTTGCTAAGTTTGGCCTTCTTTTTATCCTTTCAATTTCAATCCTTAAACTCATCAATCAATCCTTTTATTTATGTGATAAACCTGCATTTAGGATGAACATTTACCATGAATTAAAGGTATATTATATTTTTAGACTTGCTAATATAAAACATGCTTTTGTTAGGGAATTTAATGATACTTTAGGTGCAATATGATGACATAAATCCTTAATGAGAATGCATTTTTAAGTACTAATCACACCCCCCAACCAGCTTATTACTAGTCCCTAGTAATCAAAGCATTAAAATATAAAACTAATTTGCAAATACCACAAAGCAAGGCATTCATCATTTAACTTCTATTAATCTATCCAGATAAACAAACTCTCATTAAATTTATATATCTGCTTAATACCTCTTAAACAAGATATTAGTAAACCTTCTTTCGGTGCTCAATAAATCAAAACATAGCTATAGAGCTTTTCATGGAAGAAAACAAAATTTTTGTTCTAATGTTTAAAGTTAACTTCCTTGGGTTGGGATTGTTATCTTTTTTTTTCTCTTTTGTTTTTTTTAAAAGCAAGAATTTATAGCACAATGTATCCTGAACCCATGTAACGAGCTTTCGGCTAATGACTCCCAGACCAGTTGGTCTTAGGGCATCAGGTGTTGAGACACCCCTACGAGCTTAGTAACTCGGGTTGCAAATACTGATATGTAGATAGTGCAGTGTTTGATTCCCTTAAGCTTTCTCCTCAACCCATGTAACAAGCACTGGGCCAATAACTCCCAAGTCAGTTGACTTTAGGGTACTAGGTGTTCAAACACCCCTTCGGGCTTATTTGCTTAAGTCAAGGAGGCTACGAAACCAAACTTATCTACTTTGTTTTTATTTTCTTTTTAATATTATGCTAAGCATAAAATGTGACCAAGTACAATGCCGTTTGTTACCATAAAATTTTTATTATTTTTTTTTGTTTTTTTTTTTTTTTTGCATATTATATACTATCCCTTTCCCTTAGTTGTTACCTTTAACAAAAGAACACAAATAATGTAATAATCCAATGTGCAACCCACAATCATATGTTCGAGTGTGTGTGTGAAAATGAAGGTTTAGAAATACTTGTTAGATGAGCATATAAACAGAATCTATAGATAACAATCCAAGAGTTTGTAAACCTAAATATTTCAAGAAGTATTATAATAGACCTTGTTAAGAATGTTTACTAAGATGCGTCTCAAGAGTCACTAAAGTTCCTCCGTTACTCTGCCATCCTAGTAACAATAGTTTTGCAAATGGTTTAAATAATAGAAAATAAAGTTACGTAATAATTTTTTTTTTTTTTTTAATATCCACTACTACCCTCTCCCCCCAACCAAAACGAGACATTGTCCTCAATGTTCTAAGCAAAAAGATAGAGTGTAGAAGATATCACCTGAAACAGCGACTATTGACAAACCTGAAACACACTAAAACAAATATAAGAAACAACAAAACACAAATATTATGCTATTAATAAAACCAAAAGACACAATTTTTCACAAACTAAGGCTCAAATCCAATTTAAGCTTTTTATGGCGTTTCATGTTTGACCAATTGAGTTGACTCATGGAGGGATCAATTACAGGGATGAAAGATTGTAGTTGGTCAATCAATTGTTCAGCAGTAGCAGCAGAGATTATGATTTGTCGTGCCGAAGATGTTAGAAATTCCTGTTCCACAGCTTGATCAAGAAAAGATAACAAATTATCATAAAAACCATTAACATTTAACAAACCTATAGGTTTATGGTGAATGTTCAGTTGGGCCCAAGAGGAAATATGAAAGATCTCTTCCAATGTACCTAGACCACCTGGTAAGGCAATGAAGGCATCGGCATGGTTAAACATTGTATTCATTCTATCAGACATTGTAGAGACCTGTAATTCCTCTCCAATTGTTTTTCCAATGATGTCCCCTTCGGCTAAAGCTTTGGGGACAACCCCCAAAACTTGACTGCCTCCTACAAATGCAGCTATTGAAACACCCCCCATTAACCCAAGACTGCCTCCCCCATACACTAAATGAATCTTTCTCTCAGCTAGTACCCGACCAAGATGATTTGCTGATTCTAAAAACTCTTTTTCTTTCCCAGGACTAGATCCACCAAAAACACAAATAGTTTTTATTTTAGGAACAGAGGAACTTGCCATTTCTACACACTTCTATATATGCTGAATGAATGGGTTGAGTAGAAATGATGGGAAGGAAAAGAAGATTTTATAGATGAGAAATTGAAAATGCAAAGCATACCACCTATAGGTAGACTAGTTGAAGTCTTACTCTCTCTCTCTTTCTTATTTATTTATTATTATTATTATTTTATTATATATATATATATATAAAACAAATATGTATGTACAAGCAGTTGTGATTGTGGCTCACAGCTTTCCCTTGGTTTTACGTCCAAGAACGGCTTAAACGCCCTCTATGGGTCGGGGATAGGCTTCCCATCCAGTTTTCTTAAAAACTGGCAAACAGGGTCTTTTTCAGTCAGATTCCCAAGACTAAGTCGATCATGTTCTTTATGAAAATGAGGTCATAAATCATGAATTGCACGATGCACATCTCCACTAGGATGCGTCTCAAGAGTTAATAGAAGATTATCTAAAGACTCCTTACTCAAGCCATCCTTAATGAATTGTATTTTATCTTCACGGTTTATAGATACCATTCCTAAAGAACGACATTTTGTATTACAAGTCCATCTGGCACATCGGTGACAGACTTTTAATCGTTTTGCACGACGTTTCTTTGCAAAAGTGCTTTTACCTGTCCCAGGCATGTAAGAAATAAAAGAGTTGGAAGACTCACCTGATAATCGGATCTTTGCTTCAATTATCCAGCGAATATCTTCAGGAATTCCATGGTTCATTAACAACCTCAATCTTTCACACCTAGCACGGTAAATTTTTGTAATCGCATTCTGAGGCAGAGCAGGAAAATACTTTTTCAATTTTTCAAGAGTGGTGTCCATTTTTGTTTTGTTTTGTTTTTAAAGAGAGGTCAAGAAGAGATGTAAAGAAAAGAGAAGGAACAAGGAATTGAACAAATATATACAGAGTTATCAATTATCATGGGAAACTGAAAGAACCGACTTAAGAGTCACGGAGTACCGTTATCCGCCATTTGACCGGGGTTGGAGAAAGACTAGCAAAACAAAAGTCACACCAAAAAGACCTTGAAAACATTACCATTCTTTGGATTCTCAATATCAAAGGCCCCATAAGGATATACATGTTTCACAACAAATGGACCGCTCCATCTTGATCTTAGCTTTCCAGGAAATAAATGGAGTCGAGAATTATAAAGCAAAACTTTTTGACCAACATCAAATGTTTTTCTCAAGATTCTTTTATCATGAAAGTCTTTGATTCTTGCTTTATGAATTTTTGAATTCTCATATGCATCATTTCTTATTTCTTCAAGCTCATTTATTTGTAACTTACGCAGCTAACTCGCATCATCCAGGTTTGAATTGAAAGCTTTAATAGCCCAATAAGCTTTGTATTCAAGTTCCACAGGCAAATGACAAGGTTTTCCATAAACCAACCTATAAGGTGACATACCTAATGATGTTTTAAAAGCAGTTCGATAGGCCCATAGTGCATCATTAAGTCTTAAAGACCAGTCCTTTCGATTAGGGTTCACTGTTTTTTCCAAGATTTGTTTGATCTCCCTATTAGCAAGTTCTACTTGTCCATTTGTCTGGGGGTGATAAGGGGTGGCAACTTTGTGTGTGATTCCATATTTCTTCATTAAAGACTCAAATGGCTTGTTACAGAAATGTGTTCCACCATCACTTATCATGGCCCGAGGGATTCCAAATCGACTCAAAATGTTTTCTTTCAAAAACTTAATGACTGTTTTATGATCATTGTTACGACTTGGAATTGCTTCTATCCATTTTGAAACATAGTCTACTGCGACTAATATGTACACAAAACCAAATGATGGAGGAAATGGACCCATAAAATCTATACCCCAACAGTCAAAGATTTCAATGACAAGAATAGTACTTAAAGGCATCATGTGACGTTTTGAAAGAGATCCTAACTTTTGACAATTTTCACAAGTCTTGCAGAATGCATGCGTGTCCTTAAACATGGTGGGCCAATAAAATCCACATTGTAAGATTTTTGCAGCTGTCTTTTTTGATGAAAAATGACCCCCACATGCCTCAGAATGACAAAATTTAATGACATTACTTACCTCATTGTCGGGAATGCATCTTCGAAATATTTGATCAGGACAATATTTGAATAAATAAGGGTCATCCCAATAAAAGTTCTTCACTTCGTTCAAGAACTTTCTTTTGTCTTGGGTGCCCCAATGCGCTGGCAAATGTCCTGAAACAAGAAAATTAACAATATTAGCAAACCAAGGCATTGTAGTGACAGAAAGTAAAGATTCATCAGGAAAGTAGTCATCGATTGGTGTGATGTCAGATTTCGAATCAGTTGCCAATCTTGACAAATGATCCGCGACAACATTTTCGGTGCCTTTCTTATCCTTGATTGTGATATCGAATTCTTGAAGTAACAAAATCCACCGCACCAATCTAGCTTTAGAATCCTTCTTGGAAAGAAGATATTTCAACGCTGCATGATCGCTAAAAACAATAACAGGTGAGCCAACAAGATAAGATCTGAATTTTTCACACGCAAATACTACAGCAAGTAATTCTTTTTCAGTGGTTGTGTAATTTATTTGAGCACTATTTAAAGTTTTACTTGCATAGTAAATGACATAGGGTTTCTTATCTTTTCTTTGTCCTAAAACAGCACTCACGGCATAATCACTAGCATCACACATTATTTCAAAAGGTAATGACCAATCAGGAGGTTGAATAACAGGAGCAGATGTAAGCAGGTTTTTAAGTTTAACAAAGGCTTCTTCACAATATTTAGTCCATTCAAAAACATTATCCTTTGTTAGAAGGTTACACAATGGCTTAGATATTATACTAAAATCTTTGATAAACCTTCTATAAAAACCAGCATGTCCTAAAAATGATCTAACATTTTTAACAGATTTTGGTGTTGGCAAGTTGGCAATTAACTCAATTTTAGATTTATCAACCTCAATTCCTATTGATGAAACAATATGACCAAGTACAATGCCGTTTGTTACCATAAAATGACATTTTTCCCAATTCAACACAAGATTCTTCTCTTCACACCTGTTCAAAACCTTTTCCAAATTAGTTAAACAATTATCAAATGAATCACCAAAAACAGAAAAATCATCCATAAATATCTCAAGAAAGCGTTCAACCATATCACTGAATATGCTAAGCATGCATCTTTGAAACGTGGCTGGTGCATTACATAATCCAAAACGCATCCTTCGATATGCAAATGTACCAAATGGACATGTGAAAGTAGTTTTCTCTTGATCTTCAAATGCAATTTCAATTTGGTTGTAACCTGAATAACCATCTAGGAAACAATAAAATTCATGACCTGCAACTCTTTCTAGAATTTGATCCATGAAAGGTAAAGGAAAGTGATCTTTTCTAGTCATTGAATTAAGTTTCCTATAGTCAATGCACATGCGCCAACCAGTAATAGTCCTCGTTGGAATTAACTCATTTTTCTCATTTGTTATCACAGTAACTCCAGACTTTTTAGGTACAACTTGGGTAGGACTTACCCATTTGCTATCAGAAATAGGATAAATGATTCCATTATCTAGAAGTTTAATGACTTCATTCCTCACTACTTCTTTCATATTAGGATTAAGCCTTCGTTGCATTTCTCTAGAGGGTTTAGCATTTTCCTCCAAATAAATCTTGTGTGTGCAAATCAAAGGACTAATTCCTTTTATGTCAGCTATGGTCCATCCTAATGCATTTTTGTGCATTTTAAGAGTTTGTAATAACTTACCTTCTTGATGAACATTAAGTTTGGAAGAAATTATTACCGGAAAAGTTTCATTTTCTCCCAAAAATGAGTATTTGAGATTACATGGTAATGGCTTCAAATCGGGTTTTGGTGGTTGAACACTTGAAGGTATGGACCCAATTGATCGTGGTGGCAATTCCTCAATTTTTGGTCTCCAAATATTTGCCTTTGATTCTTCCTGAAAACAAACCATTTGCAAATCTTCAGATTCATTAAACTCAATTTCATTGGAAGAATTTTCAAATTGATCGTAAATTATTTTTTCAATAAAATCTACTTCCTGTAAATCATTATCATCTCCAGGTTGCTTGCAAATGTTAAAAACATTCATTTTTAATGTCATGTTTCCAAAAGATAACTTCATCACTCCATTCCTACAATTAATCAATGCATTAGAAGTTGCAAGAAATGGACGTCCTAAAATAATAGGAATTGAATTGCATGCTTCAACAGGTTGTGTATCCAAGACAATAAAATCCACAGGAAAGATGAATTTATCAACTTGTACTAACACATCTTCAACTATTCCTCTAGGCATTTTTATAGATCTATCAGCAAGTAAAAGAGTAACAGAAGTAGGTTTTAACTCACCTAAATTGAGACTTTGAAAAACCGAATATGGAAGTAAATTCACACTAGCTCCAAGATCAAGTAAAGCTCTGTCAATTTTATGTTCTCCAATAAAGAAAGAGATTGTAGGACAACCAGGGTCTTTATATTTCAAAGCATTATTATTTTGAAGAATGACACTTACTTGTTCGGCTAAGAAGGCTTTCTTTTTCACATTCAATTTTCTCTATACAGTGCATAGATCTTTCAAAAATTTAGCATAAGATGGTACTTGTTTAATAGCATCTAGCAAAGGTATATTAATCCTTACCTGTTTGAAAGTTTCAAAGATTTCAGAATTATGATTGATTTTCCTTTGTTTGGTCATGGCATGAGGAAATGGAAGTGTTGGCGAAGAATCACTCTCTTCTTTGCAATGATCAGGTTCAACCATTTCCTTACCCTTGGAGACTAACTCACCTTCTTTCTCACAAGGTTCAAGAATGGGTTTTTTAATAACCTTACCACTGCGGAGAGTAGTGACTGATTTGACTTGATCTAGATGTTGGCTTCCAGAATTGCTTGTACTTGAATGGTATTGCCCCTTGGGATTTTGCTGGGGTTGAGATGGAAACTTACCTTTCTCCTAAAAACTGAGAGCAGATGTGAACTTTGCAAGAGTATCTTTCAAATCAGCCATGGTTTGAGCATTTTGAGTGTTGATTGTCTCTTGCTTTTCAATGAATGCATGTAATGTTTCCTCAAGATTTCTTCTAGGAGGGGGAATATAAGGAGGTGCATATCCATGAGAATTTTAAAAATTATGTTGTGTTTGAAATGGTGGCTGTGAAGTTTGTGCATTATTGTTACCACTCTTCCAACTGAAATTTGGGTGATTTCTCCAACCAAGGTTGTACGTTTGTGAGTACGAGTTATGACTTGGTCTTTGGAAACTATTTAAAGCATTGGCTTGTTCATGGAGACATTCCTTAAAAGAAGGTAACGTGGGACAATCATTGGTTGAGTGTTCATTGGTTTCACAAATTTGACACACAATTTCTTGAACATATTTTAATTGACCACTCTTTTTTAATTCTAGTGCCTCAACTTTTCTAGCTAAAGATGCAAATTTGGCTTGAAGGTCATGATCTTCCCTAAGGCTATACATGCCTCCATTAGATGTATGAGGTTGAGTTTTACCTGGTGCCTCACAAGTACCTGTGGTGTCCCAATTTTGAGCATTTTCAGCTAGCAAGTCTAAGTACTCCATTGCTTCATCAGGGTCTTTATTTTCAAAAGTTCCATTGCACATCAATTCCACCATTTGCCTATCTTTAGGTGTTAACCCTTCATAAAATTGTGAAACCAATCTCCATGTTTCAAAACCATGATGAGGACAGGTATTAAGCAAGTCTTTATATCTATCCCAACATTTGTAAAATGTTTCTCCTGGTTTTTGAGTAAAAGTGGTGATTTGTCTTTTGAAAGAGTTTGTTCTATGAGAAGGGAAAAATTTCTTTAAAAACTGTTGTTGCATTTCATCCCAAGCATGAATGGATCCTGACCTAATATTTTGTAGTCATGTTTTAGCTTTATCTTTTAACGAAAAAGGAAAAAGCTTTAATCTGATGGTGTTTATGCTACAATTTAAGTCATTATAAGTGTTACAAACTTCTTCATATTCTCTTAAGTGCAAGTATGGATTTTCTAATTCTAAGCCATGAAAAGTGGGTAAAAATTGAATAATACCTGGCTTAAAATTAAAATGAGATGCATCAGGAGGAAAAACAATACATGATGGTGCACTTGTTCTTGTTGAATTCATATGATCTCTAAGTGTTCTAACACGATTATTATCATTATTCTCATTATTCTCATTATGAATTGATTGATTATCTTCTTCGGCCATGTTTTCTGAAGAAAATGATGATTTTCTAGAAAGTCTACGACTTAATGTACGTATCCAAACTCTCATGCAAATATAAAAGAAAAGAAAAGAAAAAACAAAAAGAAACAACAATTAGAAAAACAAATAAAAGTGAAAATAAAATAAAATAAAATATTTAATTTATACAATAACTTACCTCCCCGGCAACGGCGCCAAAAACTTGACCCGATCAAAGAGTTGATGTCTTATCCCAAGTGCAGGAGTGTTAAAGTAAAATAACCCGGCAAGACCGGGGTCGAACCACAGGGAGGTGAATTATATAAATTACAAATAAAGAAAAAGATTTGAAGAGAATAATAACAGAAAAGGAGTTAAAGAAAGTTTTGGGATGTGATATTGATGTAAGGATTAAATAATAACAAAACATATGTCAAGGTTATAGGATTCACTAATGATATTTCAAATAAATATAATATAAACTCTTTTTATTACTCAACTAGAAACCACACACAAAGGAAGTTCTAATCGGATGATTTCTCGTTATTAGCTCATTACTAACATGATCATATTAATTATCTTATCTAAGTAATACCATACTTATAAATATCATCAAGCATTCATGTTGCTAGTTTATGTTAACAACAAATCAAGTTCCTATCATAATAACGATGTCGGCCAAAAACTATGAAGGATCAAGCATTTGATGTACCAAATATTATACAACACAAATCTAAATTAACCATTTAATAAGCAAGGTATTAAGAATTAGTAAGATAAAAAGATAAAACATGTTAATAATAATCTTTCTTAGATATAAACATTTAAAGCTCATGTTGAGTTTATATTATACCTATTCTAACACCATTAGAGAAACCTTTTCACCTTGACATAATTAACTTAGCTAAACATTAAGAAGGAGAAAAACACAAATAAACAATATAAGAACATAAACATAATATAAGCTAACTAAGTATAGGAAAGGAAATGAAAGAGCATAAACAAGAGATTACTATAGCATAAAAGAAAACTTGAACATTACAAAGATGTAGAGAGAAAGCAAGAAGATAACTTTGATCTGAAAATTAATATGACTAAATACATGGACAATGCCTCCTTTTATAGGCTAAGTTTCAGAACTATTGATTGATTGAAGAATTGGTGGGCATCCATTGATTTGGTGGCTGGTTTTTGACATTAATGGCTGCTGGTTTTTTGATATTGTGGGTTGATTTTTGATATTGTTGGTTGGCCAAAACGTCATTGCTCACATCAGAATTATAGCCAACTGAATTGTGGAAGCTGTGGGCAATTGTCTCAGCTTTCCATAAAAAAAAACCGGAGCTCATTTGGACTTCTAGAACTCAAGATATGAGCCAAAAACCGAATAGTGCTTGAGCTGCAGGACAGCTCCCGACGTCTTCGTTGTTGCTAAGATTTGGGCTTGAAAACGGCAGAACTGAGTCTTTGACTTTATATGAAAGTTGTAGGTCTATGTCTTACCTTTCCATCGATATAAAATGGACCTAAATCTGATATCTACAGCTCCAGATATGATCAAATTACTGAACGGTGTTCGAGTTTGGAATGCACCAGCAACACTTTGCTAAGTTTGACCTTCTTTTTATCCTTTCAATTTCAATCCTTAAACTCATCAATCAATCCTTTTATTTATGTGATAGAACTGCATTTAGGATGAACATTTACCATGAATTAAAGGTATATTATATTTTTAGACTTGCTAATATAAAACATGCTTTTGTTAGGGAATTTAATGATACTTTAGGTGCAATATGATGACATAAATCCTTAATGAGAATGCACTTTTAAGTACTAATCAGCTAGCAACGTGTATGGAGTTGCAAATGACAATAGTAATCCTTACAGAAATATGGTTATGGATGCAATGAGAATGAATCAAGGTAATGTAAGTTAATATCCAATCTTAGAAGAAGAACCTAATGTAGATGCAGCAAGGTTTTTTTTATCTGTTCAAAGATTCTGACGACCCATTATGGGATGGCTGCACGAACCATAGTAAATTATCGGTTATAGCATAGGTGTTCACCACTAAGCCAGATCATTAGTTGAGTGAGGCTAGTTATGACAAAATTATCGAATGGACAAAAAGCATTTTACCTAAAAGGAACAAGTTGAAAGAGAACTTATATGCTACAAAGTTCATGATGAAATCCCTCAGTTTAGGATACCAGACAATTTACACATGCCTTAACTTTTGCATGTTATACTACCTTGAAAATGCTGAGTTAACCGAGTGCATGACATATGGGCATTCTCGTTACAAACCCAGAACTAGTAGGGGAAAGACTCTTGTGACATATAAAAAACTTAGATACTTTCCAATCACACTGAGACTATAGAGGTTATTCATGTCATTAAGGACTTCTGAGCACATGACATGGCACTAATCACATGATGCTATTAATGGAGTGATGGTGCATCCTTCTGACGGCGAAGCATGGAAACACTTTAATAGTGTGTATCCTCACCTTTTAGCTAAATCAAGCAACGTGTATCTTGGGTTATGTACAGACAAATTCAACCCATTAAGCTCATTTGTTGCTCCTTATTTTTTGTTGGTGGGTCATACTCATGGTTTATAACTTGCCACTAGGGATGTGTATGAGGCCAAATTTCATGTTTTTATCTATTATCATACCTAGTCCAAATAGCCTAGGCTAGAATATAGATGTTTGTTTTCGACCATTGATTGATGAGTTGATGTAGTTGTGATCCTCTAGAGCTTTTACTTATGATATATCTAGGAAATAGAATTTTATTATGAGGGCAGCTTTGATGTAAACTATCAATTATTTTTCAACTTATGGAATGGCTTTTGGTTGGAGCACTCATGGAAAACTAGCATGTCTATACTACATAGAAAACAATAAGACATTCATGCCAAAAAACGGAGGTAAAGCTGCTTTTTTTATTGTCACCGTCGTTTATTGCCACCAAATCATAGGTATAGAAAGAACAAAAAGGATCTCTTTGTTAATAGAGTTGAAAAGGATGTTGCACCCCTGCATATTTCTAGTAAAGAATTGCATCATGTTGTATTAGAGTACGATGACATTGTATTTGGTCTCCAATTAGGTAAGCAGAAGTTTCCTGGTTTTGGTTTGACCCATAGTTGGGTAAAACGACGTATCTTTTAGGAGCTTCCGTATTTGAAGACCAATCTCCTCCGCCATAACCTTGATGTCATGCACATAGAAAAGAATATGTTTAAGAACATTTTCAACATCATTATGGTTATAAAGGGGAAGACAAATGACAACATCAAGGCTAGATTGGATATAGCTTTGTTTTATAACCCCAGATATCACAAGAAAACAAAATAAGTTTTTTGAAAATTTTAAAATACTGGCCTAGTTCTCGTGACTTTAATAAACTGGTTATTAAAGCCAACATCCATGGTAAAACCCTTTTTTCATGAAAATATACTATGATTTTTGTTTTTTTTTTTTATCTTTGAGAAACTCAGCTGTTACAAGAAAGCAAAACACATTTTTTTTCAATTTGCAATGTTTTGAAAAAATCAGGTATTTTAATAATGTATTTATATCTTTACAGTATAAAAATACAAACCAATACTAAGCAAGATTTAGTAAAACAATTTGCGAAAAATCATAGATTTTTTTGAAATAATTTTTGACTTTTTTTTTTTGAATAGACTAGACCCGACCCAAAAAAGTTGAGATGAGATCAGCCTAATAAAATGCAAACTACCATATATTGGGCTGGACTCAGCCCAGCCACATGGACTTGGCTGAGTCAACCCGGACTAGTTATTGTGCCCATGCACAGTAACCAACCCCAAATACAATTACTCGTTACTGTGCTCATGTACAGTAACAGGGTAATTATTTCTTTTTGCTTGCAGAAACATGCACAATGCACGTTCTGCATGAAAAAAGATGAAATGAGAAATGAAGACAAAGGGAAGAGAATTACTTGGAATGGAAGCATTGTCGTTTATGGTGCTGGTGGCTCACAATGGCGTTGGCGTCGCAGAAGTCGGTTGTGGTGGTGGCTGAAAAGGCCGGTGGCGTCGCAGAAGTCGGTTGTGGTGGTGGCTGAAAAGGCCGGTGGCGCTCTTGTTTTTCTTCTTCTTACTCGTCATGGGTGCCAACCTCTATATTTTTCCTTCCTCATCTGCTTTTGTTTGGTTCTTCTCCTTTTGGTCTTTAGTGGGTGGAGTTGCTGGTGGCTTTCAGATGGTGCGGTGGGGGTTGCTGACTGGTGGAATTGTTGTAGGGGGTGATGGTGGCTCTTCTCCTCTTTGTGCAAAGGCACGCGCCTCTATTTTTTTTTTTTTTTTGATCAATACTCCCTTCTTAGTCTTTTTGTTTGCTAATTTTGTTTTCGATACAATCTTCTCAGTGGCGGTGTTGTGGTAGTGGTGGAAAGTAAGAACAATGGTGGTTCTCCTTTTTCCTTCCTTCTACCTCTGTCATTTTCTCCCCCCTGTCTCTTTGTTTTTTTTTTTTTCATTCTTTTCAAAAGATTCCCCTCCTTCTGGCATCTTCCCTCCTGTGTCTGGTCCCTCCTCTGTCTTTTATAGCCAGAGGATGCATGCATTATTGCATGAACATAGTAACAGCCGAAGTGTATTAGCTGTGAAACGTTCCCCATAATTGAAGCAATCTGCGGCTTTTGTTGTTGAAACAATTCCTTTATCTATTGAAATGGCTCCTGAAGAAGAGAATGAATAGTGCCTCTGAAACGGCACCATTTTCCTATTCAAAATGTATATTTTTGATTTTGTCATTGGAGTTTTGTATTTTTGTAATCAAGCTCCCCAGATAAATTGTAATTGGATCCCTTGATTTTAGCGCCTTTTATGGTTTGGTCCTTGGTTTCGGATTATTCAATCAAGTCCCTAATTAGCCATCAAACTTCAATAATTATGCAATTAAACCCCTATTTTGACTAAATCAATTCTTGAAAATTGTAATTTGACCCTAGAACTTTAATTTCTTCCAATAAAATCCTAAATTGACTTAAAAATCAATTTTTTCTTGCAATCAAACCCTTCATAAATTCAATTAAACCTTAGATAAAAATTTAATCCTAAATGCTAATTTAATGAAATGAAGTGATAAATAAAAAGTGTTTATCCATGAACTTGTTTATGAAACTAAATGGGTATGTGAATTAATAAATATGATGAATGGATAAAAAAGACTTAAGTACTAATTTAGGATGTTCGATTAGAATGCAGGAAAAACATTCAGAGTAGCACACTACTTCTCAAGAACATGTATAACAAGAGTTCAAGGTAAGGGTCACCCCCCTACTTCTCTAAATTGTTTAAATTCTTGTAATGCTAGTATGTGATAGACATTATGCATATTTTGTACTACTATGTATCATGAAAAAAATTGCTATGTGAACATTACCTAAGAGTAGTATAAATATTGTTGCATGAAAGATATAAACAAGTATGAGAAATATTATTATTGTGTGAAAGTTGTCAATGAGTAAGAAATGTTATTATTGAGTGAATATTACCAACAAGTAGGAGAAATATTATTGTTGTGTGAATGTTGCCAATGAACAATAAATATTATTATTGTGTAAACATTGCCAATAAGAAGAAGAATATTCTTATTGCGTGAATGTTGTCTATGGACATGAAAAGTATTTCGTTAAAATGTTGCCAACAAGCAGGAAAAATACTATTTATATGTCAATGCTGTGTTGCTAATGGGAAGGAGAAATGTAAATACTAATTCTATGTGAATGTTGCCTGCGAGCAGTGAAACAAATTGTGAAAATCAAAAGTTGACTAACAGACTTGTTGATGGCTAATGACATCCATGTTGGGATGACCGAGAATGATTAATGAGATTAACTTTGGCTAATAGCATCTATGTTGGGATGACCGAGAATGATTGATGGGATTAGTTTTGACTAATAATATCTATGTCAGAATGTATAGGACTATTTTAAATAGTCGAAACTAGACAAAGAAATTAATTGATATATATCAGTATCCAATTACGATAATTAAGAATGTCCAAAATGATTCATGATAATCACCTAAATTTGGTATTGAAAAGTTAAGGGATTCCTACATAAAATGAGGAATAGCATATATGTCCATTATATGTATTGCATTAAAAATTTATGTCTTGTTTCTTTTGTTTGGTATGCTCATATAAATTTAACATTGTAACAAGATCTTCTCACAACCAAGATGCCTAGTAGTCCCTAGAGCATTACCTTTACTAAGAATATGTAATGAATGCGGTACTCTTGTGTAAATTTTAATGTATAATGTCTTAAAGCAAAGATAATAAAATATGTGTAATTTATGGCTTTAGATCGTAAATAGATTTGTAGATTTATGCTTATGAACAAAGAGATGTTATTTCTAGTGCATATGTAATAGCTAGTTAAGGTTTTTTTAATAAGGGTAACATGCTCATTAAACTTTAATGTAAATTTCCTTATTTAAAATTTTGTTTATATAATGTTTAGTTAAATACCTATGCTTGTATGATATGTGGAAAAATCTCATTGAGATGATATTGGAAGAATGCATCATGATTCCAAGAAGGTTGAATCAAGGATTGTGAAATGGTTTTGGAAAGTGAACAGGTTTGTGTTGATAACCCAATATCGTTCAAGTTTAGGAAAGCTCTACTGTGTTTTTGATTGAACATTTGATAGCACAATGTGGACTGAAATGACATTACACCTAATAATAATCATGTGTATTCATCTTACTGTGTATGTATAAGTGCCAAAAAAAAATTACCTATATTTTTATGTGCCAAATTATAGAAAAGGAACTATAAACGTATATGAAAGGGTGGGGTGTTACACATACATAAACACATTTGAATAAAAAACACTAACAAAAATTCAAAATATCAAAATCAAGCTTAAGATACTAAATCTAAAACAACAATAACTTAACACAACCTATATATTCATGTGACATGGATTTAAAATTGACTTATTAAACTCGTTTTGTCAACGAGCATGCATAGCAAAGCCAAGGTAAACACCCTTAAATATACATAAAAAAACTTAAAAAATCAAGAAACAAGTATCAAGACTTCAGAAATAAAAACACTAAATGAAAAACACAACAACAAATAGGTGAATGCAACATTATTTGTTAAGCATTCCAAAACTATTTGCAATGCTTATAATCATAAATATATAATAAAAAATAAATAAAATACAATAAAAGCAGACCACAAGGGTCTACTTTTAGATCAGAAAGGTATTTAAAATAGCTTCTCCTTTTTTTACCCATTTTCTTTTGATCTCAGGGTGTATTCATATGGTTTTTAGAGGATTTTAAATCTATTTTTAACCTTTGATTTTATATTAGGGTTCTTTAAATTGAATTTTCTAATATTCTTGATAAACAAATTTACTATATTTTCTGCAATAATTTTGCTATTTTTTTAAGCATAATCTTTATGATAATTGTGGATAGTACATATATTACGTGAATGTTCTTAACCACAATATTATATGTAGAAAATTATTTGATCACCACGACGAAAACAAGTTTTGTGGGATGGCTAGCTAAGCAAAGTGACACCAAAGCGTTTAGCCTATACAGTGGAGAGCCATTGTACATGAGCTGGACTAGGTTCTCCTAGATAAAAAAAATTTAAAAATTTATGGTTTTCTCGCATATTTTAACATCATTTTGATTAATATTGATTTGTATTTTTATACTGTAAAGATACAAATTTGATATAAAAATACCTGATTTTCACCAAAACAATTACAAAGAAAAAACAAAACAAATGTCTTCTTTTTATGCATATAGTAAGTCTCTCAAAGATTAAAAAAAAAAAAAAAGTCATATTGTATTTTCATATAATAAAAATTAAAAAAAAAACATGTTAGCATGCATTTTGGCTTTCATAACCATTTTATTAAAGCCATGAGCACTAGGCCAATATTTCAAAAATACCTAAAAAATATTTTTTTTTCTTTTACTATCTAGGATTATGAATTCATATGTAAAATGTAATCCTGATATTAAAAAGATAATTCTTTTATAAACATTAGAACAATTAGGATTTTACTTGATAAGATAAGAAACTTCTTAAATTATAAACGGTCCAATAATTAGAAATATTATAGTATCTTAGCATATATTAGACAATCAAACAATGTGGATTATTTTAGGTAGAGCGTATTTGAGATACTAATGCCTTTCATTTACGCAACCGATCTCCATGCTCGATCTTTGAGACTAATTAGGGTTTTTAGTGACCAAAATACTAGGTCATAACTCTCATTCTCTTTTTCTACTCATAAGATACAAGAATTCCCCCCCCTCCCCCCCAATTTTTCCAGATACTAAAACCATAAAATGGATGTTCGCTGAGACACCACACACGTGCGACTTTATCGATGTTGATTGGATGGGGAGTATTGATTATTAGAAATCTATTGGTGGCTACATTATCTTCCTTGGCACCACTCCCATCTCATGGAAATCTGGTACGCAACGCACTATTACTCGCTTCTTTACTAGACCATAATATAAGGCCTTAGCAGATGAAACTGCTGAGATTCTTTGGCTCCGTTATTTGCTTTCAAATTTATCACTGAAATCAAAATTTAATGAACCCGAACCAAATCATATTTTGATATATAGTGTATAGAGACGACAAACTCTTTTTCGATCTTTCATCTTCTTTATCATCTTCATCTTAACAACGCACATATGCACATAGAGAATGAGAGAGAGATATACTAGGGAATTCTTGAGTAAAAGTGTCCCACATGCTCTAACCATTGCAACGTTCATTTTCATCACCCTCATAATTGAGATTATAATACAGATTTACATACCCGATTTGAATCTCTATGTAATTTTGTCGGTAAAATCGCCTACAAAAACTTCCACTTCATTGCACTGCTTTGTTCTTTAAAATTCTTTATATTCTCTATAGGATTCTGTCAGTATATATTGATACAATAATTTTATTAATATGTATCGACAGATTTAAATCGATTGGTAAATATTACTGCAAATTACCGACACAAAAATTTCATCAGTAATTCATATGATATTTGTTGAATTTCTAGTGGGGTACAAGCCTACAACGTTTAATATCCTAATATCCTACAATAGCTATCATTTGTTAAATATCGACTCCCAATAGATATCCATGTCAGTAGAAAACCAAACTTACTCATCATATATTAGGGTTCTCTAAATGTAATCTTCATCTATTACTGAAAAACAAACTTACTCATCATGATCGTTATGGATAGTTCATATATTATGTGAATCTTCTTAACTACAATAAATGTAGAAAACTGTTTCAACAAGTAAGCAACGTGGTCCCGAAGCTTTTAACCTATACGAATATTATTTATGTTATAGCCAGCATGCGCAAGTTTGAATTAATACAAGGTAGCAAATAATACAAATCCTTTCTCCCTACAAATCTATGTTCTATATGCATTCTTTCAACTCATCAATAAAATAATTGTAGTGAGTTTAGCAGTACCTATCTTAAAATAAGATGATAAATATTTATTATTTTCTTCTAGATTGAGATGAGGAAATATTTTAATTGATGGAATCTTACAAACTATTAAGCACGAGTAAATCAAAAGCTCAAAACCTAAAGGACAACTCTCTATAATTTGTAGTTTTGTCGAACAACATGTGCACGTTTAATTATTAGAACAACTAATCCAAATGTTTACACCCTTTCAAGACATGAACTAGAAGACAAAGCATTGGGCTAACTAATACTGATCTCAACAATGAAGATCACTAAATTTCTATCAACTCAATAAATTTTTAAATCTCATACAGTTTCTAGTGCAAGAAAATAGGAATAATTTAATTTTTTTGACAGTTCATAAGAAAATCGTCATTTTATAGTAGGAAATGTAATCTCATTTTAAATGACCGATTCTAAGCTTCACAACTTGAATTTTATTTGGAAGGTTTAGCTAGTAGTTCTATGCAATTTTTATTTTTGTGTTTCAAAAGCACATTAAAAAAAACATACAAATTTCATTTTTTTCTTTTCATTAAATTAATATTTTTTTTGATGTTTTGATAATATTTTGATTTGTTGATGTCAAATTAATTTTTTTAATTATTTTAATATATTTCTAAACAAAAAATATTTTCAAAAATAATTACTATCATGCTGCTAAATACTCTCTTAGTTGAAGTTATTTATATAATAGACTATTTTGTTTGAGCTCACCAGTTATTACATGATTAATTAACTATTAAAACAATTTTCGTTTCAAAAGAATATAAATTATTTATTTATATTTAGGAGATTTAAATTTTTTATGTTCATTGATCAGATCATTTATAACCTATTAAGCACGAGTTAAACACTTTTGCGGGATCAATCAAGTGAGAAAGTGGTGCAAGCTGCAAGAGCTCAAAACCTATATGACAACTCGTTGCCATAACACTTTAATTTTTAGTTTTGTCGGATATCAGGCGAGAAAAACACTACAATTTGTATTTTTGTGGAAATTTTTAATTAATTGTAACAAATAATTCAAATGCTAGGGCTCCATATAAATATATGCTCTCCATGCGTTGTTTCAACACAACATCATCAAGACACAATATTGAGATAACTAATACTCATATTCAACAAATATGAAGATCACTAAATCTCTAGGGCTCTCTTTCCTTCTCTATGCCTTCGCAGCAACTTCATTTCCTGAGGCTGTTCATGCCGAAGACCCTGCAGTGCTCGATTTGTTCGGTAATGAGGTGCAAGCTGGTTCTCGCTAGGTAATCGTAGCCCCCTCGACTGACAATACAACAACTCTTGCGGTCACTGCGACTAGCAAGATCATATGCAATTCTGATGTTATACTTTCCACCTTGAACGAGAGCCTCCCAATAATATTTTCACCAGTTATAAAATCCAAGGATGTTGTCATCCGCGAAGGAACTTATCTAAATGTGAACTTTGATGCACCCATATGTCTGATGGTGGGCGTGACAACGATGTGGATGGTTGAATTGAGTCCAACAACGGAAGGATACATTGTGACCACCGGAGGCGTTGATAGATTGAATCAGTTTAAGATTACCAAGTATGAAGGGGACAATATATTTTATCAGCTTTCTTTTTGTCCAAAGTCCGAACCCTTCGGTGAATGCTCATGCGTCCAGTGGGCGTCAACAGTGAACAGTACTTGGCTCCCAATGTCGACCCTCTTCTTGTTATGTTTGAACCGGATGCATAGAGAGCACCTAAAATGGTGTCAGAATGATATTGAGGGAAGTCGATTGCCTATTATCATGTTTGAACCAGAACTGTTATCTACTGCAATCCTGTGTGAGGGATCTAGAATGCCTACTATCAGGTGTTGGGCATAAATAAAACATTAATAAATAAGAAGCTTTTTAGCTTTGGCTTTTTCTTAATTTTCATGTTCACAAATTTTTTATTTTCGTATGTGTGATTGGTCAGTTAATCAATTTATATTAATATTAACAAATATGTAAAATTTATTAAAATCGACATATTTTTAAGTACACAAACTAGATTAAGGCTGGGCCATATTTTCATGTTTTTCCAGAAAATGTTCATATGTTGACGTACACAAACAACTGTCGTCCATTTTTTTTTTAATAATATTTGTATTGGGCAATTCATTATGTTTCCGGGAGAAATCTCATGGAATCTATGTGTCAATACACTTTTATTCCTAATATAACTTATGATTAAGTTGTACGAGGTAATGCACAATATTTAATGTAATGTATATAGTTAGTGTAGAGATTACAATATAGAAATAGTAAATCTTTTCCTGAACATATACAAGCATATAATGTGTAATATCCTAATATCGTATAATACATACTCTCAAGCTCATGGTGGATATTCAATTTAAAGCTTCAATGTTATTATTTATTTTTGAGGGGCTACAAATACAAAAAAATAAAAGAGGAAGGGGGGGAGGGGAGAAAATATAAAAAAATTAAAAGAAATGTTGGAAGAAAATAAAAAAAATACATGTCAATTGAGAAGAACATACCAGAACATCCAAGAAATTACAAAAAGATTGTTTGAGAAAGATTAAAATTGGATTTGACATTATATATTATGTTGCTTCTTTTTTCCCTGTGAACGCATAGGCAGGGGAGAAGGAGAATTTTTTTTTTCCTACTTTTTCTCTTTCTCCCCACTTGCCCAAACCCTGACAAAACTCACGCCCTTCGCCTGCCACTAGACAAAAAACCATCAACATTGTCTGTCCAATCTACATTTGTAAAACCATGTAAGGCAATCGTATATTGCTTACTTGATTTCCATGAAATCAGCATCTGAACAAAGAAAACAAGATAACCACCTATAGTTTTTCTATCCTCAACACTGTCTACCCAATCTGCATCTGTAATATGAAGGTGATGTGATGTCTTACCCTTAAGATAACACAATATGCGTTTAATAGCTACCCAATGAGAATTTGTAGGAGCATGCATAAATTGACAAACTTTGTTAACAACAAAGAAAATATCTAGGCACGTAAAAGTGAGACATTGAGGAGCACTCATAATTTGATAAAAAATATGTAGCATCAGAAAACAAGGGATCTGGTAGAATGGTAGCTTTGGATGTAGAGATAGGAGTATCAATAGGTTTGCAAGATAACATAGCAGCCCGAGTGAGGATGTGAAGTTTATATTTATGTTGTCGAAGCATAAGACCCATACTAGTAAGTTGAACCTTAATACCTAAAAAATAATGAACCGAACCCAAGTAGCGAAGTTTGAATTCGGAGCTCAGTAGCTGTATGAGGCGTTGGAGTAAAAGGGAGTTGCTACCCATAAACAAAATATCATCAACGTAGACTAGAATATAACAAATATCAGTACCAACAGAATAGATAAACAATGAGATATCCACCTTAAAGGCACGAAAACCAATAGATAATAGGAAAATATTCAGACGAGTGTACCAATCCCGTGGAGCTTGTTTTAAACTATAAAGAGACTTATACAATCGACACACATGAGAGGGGAGAGCAGAGTCAACAAAACCTGGAGGTTGTTTCATGTAGACCTCCTCATCAAAAACACCATTGAGGAGGGCATTATGGATATCAAGCTGATGAATTTTCCAATCACACGAAACGACAATAGAGAAGACTAGTCTGATGGTCACCTGTTTAATAATAGGACTAAAGGTTTCAGAGTAATCAATACCTTTTTGATGAGTGAAACTTCTAGCAATTAGACACGCTTTATACCTGTTTAATCTTGTACACCCACCGACTACCAATAACATTCATTAAAGGGTGAAACGATACTAAGGACCAAGTTTTGTTAGCGTGTAAGGGCTGGATTTCCTCACACATAACACTATGCCATGTGTCAAACCTATTAGCATCATTAAAAACATGTGGCTCATGAGTAGGAAGAGATACTACCTGACTAAAGGAGGCAGCAAATGTAGTGGCAGTGGATAGGATTGTCTTGGGCTATCGCGGACAGAGAACCATGGGACGGTGGCGAATAGTTGGGCGTGTAGAAGGAGAGCCAGCACCTGAAAGTTGTTGGAGAGGATAAGAGGAA
>NW_011505121.1:0-4190 GCF_000495115.2 Populus euphratica
TTTTTAGCAAACCAAGGCATTGAACTAAGAGAAAGTAGAGATTCATCAGGAAAGTAATCATCGATTGGTGTGATGTTGGGTGTCGAATCTGTTGTCACTTTTGATAAAAGATCCGCATCAACATTTTCGGTGCTTTTTTCATCCTTGACTTCTTCCTGATTAATCATGGCATGAGAATATGGAAGTGCTCGTGGGGAATCAGTCTTTTCTTTGCAATGTTCAGATTCAACCCCTTCCTCACCCTTAGAGATTGACTCATCATCTTTCTCACAAGGTTCAAGAATTGGTTTTTCAATAACCTTACCACTGCGAAGAGTAGTGACTGATTTGACTTGATCCATGTGTTGGCTTCTGGAACTACTTGCATTTGCATTGTATTGCCCCTTAGGATTTTGCTGTGGTTGAGATGGAAACGTACCTTTCTCTTGAAAAGTGAGAGCAGATGTGAATTTTGCAAGAGTATCTTTAAAATTTGTTATGCTTTGAGCAAGTTGAGTGTTGATTATCTATTGCTTTTCAATGAATGCATACAAAGTTTCCTCAAAATTTCTTGTAGGAGGTGGAGCATAAGAAGGTGCATATCCATGGGAATTGTGGAAATTATGGTGTGCTTGAAACTGTGATGGTGAAGTTTGTGCATTGTCACTCTTCCAACTAAAACTTGGGTGATTTCTCCAACCAGGATTGTATGTTTGCAAATATGGATTATGATTGGGCCTTTCGAAATTGTTTAAAGCATGAGCTTCTTCATGGAGACATTCCTTAAAAGAAGGCAAGGTTGGACAGTTATTGGTTAAGTGTTCATTTGTTTCATATTTTTGACACACAATGTTTTCAACAAATTTTAATTGACCACTCTTTTTCAATTCTAGTGCCTCGACTTTTCTAGCTAAAAATGCAAACTTGGCTTGAAGGTCATGATCTTCCCTAAGGTTGTACATACCTCTACTAGATGTATGAGGTTGAGTTTTACTCGGTACCTCATAAGTACCTGCGGTGTCCTAATTTTGAGCATTTTCAGCTAACAAGTCTAAGTACTCCATTGCTTCATTAGGGTCTTTATCTTCAAAAGTTCCATTGCACATCAATTCAACCATTTGCCTATCTCTAGGTGTTAACCCTTCATAAAAATGTGAAACCAATCTCCATGTTTCAAAACCATGATGAGGGCAAGTATTAAGCAAGTCTCGATACCTATCCCAACATTGGTAAAATGTTTCTCCTAGTTTTTGAGTGAAAGTGGTGATTTGTCTTTTGAAAGATTTTGTTCTCTGAGATGGGAAAAACTTCTTTAAAAACTGTTGTTGCATTTCATCCCAAGCACGAATGGATCCTGGTCTTAAATTTTGTAGCCATGTTTTAGCTTTATCTTTTAATGAAAAAGGAAAAAGCTTTAATCTAATGGTGTTCATGCTAAAATTTAAATTATTATATGTGTTGCAGACCTCCTCAAATTCCCTTAAATGCAAGATGGATTTTTCAATTCCAAGCCATGAAAAGAAGGTAAAAGTTGAATAATGCCCAGCTTAAAATTTAAATGAGATACATTAGGGGGGAAAATGATGCATGATGGTGCACTTGTTCTTGTGGGATTCATGTGGTCTCTAAGTGTTCTAGCATGGTTATTCTCATTATTTTCATTATAAAGTGATTGATTATCTTTTTCGGCCATGTTTTCTAAAAATGATGAGGATACCCTATAAAGTCTACCACTTGATGTACGTGACCACACTCTCATGCACGTGTAGGAATAGAATAAAAGAAAAAAGAAAAATAAATAAACAAAATAAGAACATGAATAAGATAAAAGTTAACTAAGTAAAGGAAAGGAAATGAAAGGCATAAACTTGATATTAATGAAAGCAAAGCATAAACCTTACAAAAAATACAAAGAGAGAAAGGAAGAGCATGATCTTGATCTGGAAACCAAGATGCCTAAATGCATGGCAAATGCCTCCTTTTATAGGCCAAAATTGGGAACTATTGATTTGATGACTAACTAATGAGTGGGTGGTCAACTCTTGACTTGGTGACAATCCTTATCTTCTCCTGTTTGCCCAAAATATCATTGATAACGTCAACATTGGAGCCACTGGAAAACATGAAAGTTGTAGGAAATTATCTCAGCTTTCTTATGTAAAAACTTTAGCTCATTTGGACTTCTAGAACTCCAAATATGGACAAAATACTGAACACTACTCGGGTTGGAGGACAGATTCGGGCTTCTTTGTTTTTGCTACAAGTTGAACTTGAAAATGGCCTTTTTAGATCTTGGGCTCCATATGAAAGTTATAGGCCTATTGACACGACGAAAAGATTGATGTCTTCTCCCAAGTGCAGGAGTGTCGAAGTAATAAATAACCCGGCAAGACCGGGGTCGAACCACAGGGAGGTTATTTGTACAAATTATAAATAACAATAATACAACAACAATAAGAATAACAACAACAACAACAACAATAATAATAATAACAATAATAATAATAATAATAATAATAACAATAATAATAATAATAATAATAATAACAATAATAATAATAATAATAATAATAATAATAATAATAATAATAGTAGTAGTAGTAGTAGTACTAATAATAATAATAATAATAATAATAAAGAAAGAGAAGAAGAAGATGATGATGATGATGAGTGATTAGTACTTAAAAGTGTATTTTTATCATGGTTTTATATCATCATTTTGCACGTGAAGTATCAATAACTCCTTAACCAAAGCATGTTTTATAATAATATATCTAATAATATAAGATACCTTTAATTTGTGGTAAATGTCTATTTTTAATGTAGGCCTATCACATAAATGAAAGGATTGATTGATGACTTGAAGAACTTAAATTGCAAGGATAAAGAGATGGCCAAACTTAGAAAAGAGATGTCGGTGCAATCCAAACCGGAACACTGTTCGGTAATTGGGCCATATCTGGAGCTACAGATCTCAGATTTAGGTCCAATTTATATGGATGGAAAGGGAAGACATAGGCCTACAACTTTCATATGGAGCCAAAGAGCTAAAAAGGCCATTATCAAGTCCAAATTGTAGCAACAACAAAGAAGCCCGAATCTGTCTTCCAGCCCGAGCACTGTTCGGTATTTTGGCCATATCTGAAGTTCTAGAAGTCCAAATGAGCTGAAGTTTTTACACAAGAAAGCTGAGACAATTGCCTACAACTTTCATGTTTGCACCTGGCTCCAGTTTTGACGTTATCAATGACGTTTTGGGCAGACAAGAGAAGATAAGGATTGTCACCAAGTCAAAAGTTGGTCACCCACTTATCAATTAGTCATCAAATCAATAGTTCCCAATTTTGGCCTATAAAAGGAGGCATTTGCCATGCATTTAGGCATCTTGGTTTCCAGATCAAGATCATGCTCTTCCTTTCTCTCTTTGTATTTTTTATGCTTTGTTTTCATTAATATTAAGTTTATGCCTTTCATTTCCTTTCCTTTACTTAGTTAACTTTTATGTTCTTATTTTGTTTATCTATTTTGCTTTCTTTCATTATGTCTAGCTAAGTTAATTATGTCAAGGTGAAAAGGTTACACTAATGGTGTAAGAATAAGTATAATGTAAACTTAATATGGACTTTAATGTTTGATATTAACATGTTTTATATTTGTTATCTTGTTCACTCTTTAACACTTTGCTTGTTAAATGACTAATCTTGATTTATGTTGTATAACACTTGGTACAACAAATGCTTGGCACTTTCATAGCCCATAATGTATGGTATAACCGACACCTGAGCTATGAAAGGAACTTGATTTATTGTTAACATAAGTTATAATCATGAATGCTTGACGAGATTTACAAGTATTAGCATTAATTGAATAAGATGACTAATGTAATCATGTTAACAATATATAATCTGATTGGAACCTCCTTTGTGTGTGGTTTCCAATTCAATAATAAGAGTTTATACTATACTTGTTTGATATACCATTAGTGGAACCTCTAACCTCTAACCTTGACATTTGTTATTATTATTGTTTAATCCTTAAATTAATTTTCCATCTCCAAGTTCTCATCATCATCATCTTCTTCTTCTTCTCTTTCTTTATTATTATTATTATTATTATTATTATTATTACTATTACTATTATTATTATTAGTACTACTAATATTACTACTACTACTACTATTATTATTATTATTATTATAGTTATTGTTGTTA
>NW_011505080.1:0-2585 GCF_000495115.2 Populus euphratica
TGATAAAAATATTAATCCAACTGCATTTCTAGATATGATCTTAATCAAATCTAAATTTAAGTGTATATTTGAAAGTATAGTGTTGTTAAACATTATAGCTTTTTTTTCTATGTATGACTCATTTAATGTATAAAATATCCCATTTAAAAATAAATTTTATATTTTTTTATTGTTTTTTTACGTGAATACCGTGATTAAAAAAACTATTATACCCAACAATAATATCCTCTCAAACATACCCTAAACAATCCAATAGCATAAGTTAAAAATTCCAAACAATGACTTTAATTTTTGAAATAGACAAGTTATTTTTATTTTTATCTGATTCCAAAGTCATTCATTTCTTTGCTTATGTTCTTTTGATTTATCAATTATTTTTTCAAAAAAAAAAGAGCAATCCTCGAAACATTATTTGTATTTAAAATAAACAAGCTTTTCAGAAATTTCAATTTTGTTTTTTATATCATAATTTTATTTTGTTTTTGTTTTTAGCACATTTGATTGATTAACTACTTTCTCTCATCTTTTTTTTAAAATAATAACCACATTTTCAAACTACTTTTAACTAACTAATTGGCCATTCTTTCATCACGAATTGAACAATTTTATTTTTCTTTCAATATAACAACATTCTTTATGTATTTTTTTACATAAAAAATCTTAATTGCAAAAAAAAAATTCTTGTACATATTTAATTACATAAACAGATAATTATTCATGCAACTAAAAAAATTAAGAAACTCAATTCTTAACCAACTAAAATTAAACAGTCAAACTCATAACTTGAGTCATGGACTTCACTAGCTAAATAATTTTTTTTTTTATCTTAAATAGATACTAATAAAATTGAAAACCAACCAAATATCAAGACAATTGGATAAAAATATAAATCAAAACAAATTACATTACTAAATTAATAATTAATAAAATTTTAAAAAAAACATGCAAGAAAAAAAATCTAATTATGATGGGGTAATATTTAGAGGGATAAGAAAAGAGTATAGATATTCGGGCCTGGTTGACCAAGAGTGCATGATTATCAATAAAAAAGCTTTAAGCATGCGAGCCTTGAGCAGCCCACACACTTTAATCTTATTTAATTTTTTTTTTGGTTAAAGGCAAATGTCCTAACGCATTCTCCTTAAATTTTTGAATAAAAAAATAAATAACGTATCATTTATTTTATTGAAGTAGACATCATGTTGTCAACCATGCCTTTGATTGTTGAAAAATTGGGTTGTGATGTTTCAAATAAACAGAAAAACAATTTTTAATTATATTTTAACTATAAAAAAAAAAACAAAAACTTAAACATCTTGTCAAATATATTTATATCCTCAAAAAAAAAAAAACTAAAAACCCACAATAAACCTAAAACCTAAATTGTTTGTGACCTCAAATTTATCATATAAATCAAATTCAAAGAAAAAAACATAAACTCTTCTCAATAATAGAATGTCATTAACATCAAAATAACCCTTTCCATGGCTTTAATTAGGGTAAATGATAACTTTTTCTTTTTGCTGTAGAATACAATAACTTTTCCTCTCCTATCTTAAACAAGAAATTAAAAATAAAATAAAATAAAATTTGAGAACAAAACCAACTTTATTCTTGATTTTTAAAAACTGAAAGGAACATGTATTTATAGTTACAAAAGTTTAGGGACTAAAATTCATATTTTGCACAAACTTTGTTAAAGCCACTTATTCCCTCTGTATTTTTCACACTAGTCCCTTCTCTTTTAATCTCACACTTTCTAAAAAAAATAACCCAAATTGAAATTCAATTTGGCAATTTAACAGTGAAATTTTAAAAAAGATTAGTTTGTTGTGTAACTGTGAGAGAGGCTATGGTCTGTTGTGGAAAAGTAATTCCACTAATTTTAAAATATAACTTCTATCCAACAAAATAGAAAAATAACCAATGTAGGATTTGTTTTTACTAAAAAAATCTCAACTCATGTAATGAGAATCCATCCTACACATTGAATCAAATAACCTAGAGTCAAAATGGTTTTCAATCCTTGCAAATCCAGTTGTATAATAAATGTTTGAGATGGTGATAATTTATGTTTTTAGATATATTTTATTTGAAAAAATATTAAATTAATATTTTTTAGTATTTTTTAATAATTTTGATATATTAATATAAAAAATAAAAAAAATTATGAATTTTTTATTTTAATATATTTTAAAGAAAAACATACTTTTAAATATGTATTTGATATTATTTCACGGAGTACTTTTCATTTGAAAATATATTAAAAAATATATATTTTTTATTTTTTATATCAATACATTAAAATAATTTAAAAACATTAAAAAAATATCATTTTAATACTTTTCTAAATTAAATATATTTTTAAAACACACTCAAATATAATTTCAAATACAATACCAAATAATCACTAAAAAACAGTTCTACACGCTATATTACCAGTCATCTACACGCTATATTACCTGTCATAACCCAATTTTAGGTTATTCTCTAATTTTTATCCATGTTTTGATAAATTTTTAGAAAAATCCAAAAAATAGAGAAAAACAATGAAAATCCAAAAAATACATTTTTAAATATATTTG
>NW_011505080.1:3039-3739 GCF_000495115.2 Populus euphratica
CTCCCCAACAGCGGCCGAAGACCGGTACCAGTGCTGAGAACCGGCCAACCCGGTCATCATAAACAGACCTTTCCCTTTTTCTCCTTTTTCAGCAAGACACTCGAACACCCTCCTTCCTTGCTCTCTGCCAAGACAAACCAGACTAGCCTCCCCTCACAAATCAGCCTCCACACTCGTCCATGTCTTCCCCTCTCAGCCACTCATTTGTCTCGGCCAAAAACCAAAAGGCAGCGACCCCTTTTTTCCTAAAAAAAAACGGAAGCCATTCTCCCCTCTCCCAGCCGGTTCCATTCTCTCCACGATAGCCTCTCCAGCCGCTGCCTCCCGTGGCCTTGGGAAAGCCAACCGGAGAGAAACCCCCACAGATCCAGCAGCGCTGTCCACACTCCCTCGGCCAGTTACCAACAGCAACGGAGAAGCAGCTCCACAGAACCGGCCTCCACCAAGCCACACAGCGACAGGCACCTCCACCACTGAAAACCGGAACACGATTCCGCCTACCGACTAGCAGCCACCCTTCCTCCTACCAACGACACAAAGCGGAGAGGGAGACAAAAACTCACAGAAGAACAAAGCTGCAGCAAAGCAGATCTAAAGAGGAGAGAGGCAGATCCAGAAACAGTGAAAAACAGTTTGTTGTTGGGTTTTGTTTCTTTTTGCAGGTGACCGAGGTTGCCAACGTCTAGTTTGCGGCGGGGCG
>NW_011505080.1:3766-4304 GCF_000495115.2 Populus euphratica
CCCCCCGGTGGTGGTGCGTCGGAAGACGTGCCGCAACTATTCCTTCTGTTCCAGAAGGACTTCCCTGCAATTTTTGGAGTTTTAGGGACTGTTTTGTAAATTTTGAATTATTTAATGTAATTTTTATTTAGCTTTGGATTTTTATAATTTGTAATATGGATGTAAAAAAAAAAGAAAAGAAAAGAAAAGAGAAAAAGAAAAAGAATAAAAAAATGCATGTGTGTGTTTGTATTTTTTTTATGAATGTTTTCTTTTTATTTATGATAAAATTGCAGAGAATAAAGAAGAATTTAATATTTTGATTGGATCACGGTGTAAAAGTATAAATTTGTACGAAAGTTGTATTTTTAAAATCCGATGAAAAGATAAAATTTTTAAAATTTTTTTAACACATCAAGTCCATGAAGCAGCTTACATTAGGTAGCAGCTTATATTAGGTAGGGTGCGCTAAGGGTGCTAATATCTTTTCTAACCACAACCGGTTTCTTACCCGCTAATCTCTGACAAGACCAGTACAATCGGGTTTTCTAGTAATCTT
>NW_011505086.1:0-4292 GCF_000495115.2 Populus euphratica
CAGTTGACTTTAGGGTATTAGGTGTTAAAACACCCTTTCAGGCTTAATTGCTTAGGTTAGGGAGGTACGAAACCAAACTTATCTACATTTTTATTATCAACATTTTTTTTCTTTTTTTTTAATTATATACTATCCCTTTTCCTTAGTTGTCACCTTTAACAAAAGAACATAAATAACGTAATAATCCAATATGCAACCCACAGTAATAATCCAATATGCAACCCACAATCATATGTTAAAGTGTGTGTGTGTGTGTGTGTGTGTGTGTAAATTAAGGTTTAAGAATACATGTTAAATAAGTATATGAGCGGAATTAAGTGATAACAATGCGAGAGTTTGTAAACCTGAATATTTTAAGAAGTATTATGATAGACCTTATTAAGAATGATTACTAAGATGCGTCTCATAAGTCACTTTAATAAAAGAGCTCCTTTACTCCGCCATCCTAGTAACAACAATGTTGCATATGCTTTATGAAATGGAAAATAATTTTTTTTTTATCAACTACTACCCTCTCCCCCAAACTAAAACGAGACATTGTCCTCAATGTTCTAAGGTAGAAAGATAGAGTATAGAAGATATCACCTGAAATAATGAACATTGACAAACCTGAAACACACTTAAACAGAAATAAGAAATAAAAAAACACAAAAATAAAAAAAATAACACAAAAATTACAAATGAAGACTCAAATCTGATTTAAGCTTTTTACTGCTTTCCTTAGATGACCAATTTATGCGATTCATGGAGGGATCAATTACAGGAATGAAAGATTGTAGTTGGTCAATCAATTGTTCAGCAGCAGCAGCAGAGATTATGATTTGTCGTGCAGAAGATGTTAGAAATTCTTGTTCCACAACATGATCAAGAAAAGACAACAACTTATCATAATAACCATTAACATTTAACAAACCTATGAGTTTATGGTGAATGTGCAGTTGAGCCCAAGAGGAAATATGAAAGATCTCTTCCAATGTGCCTAGACCACCTGGTAAAGCAATGAAGGCATCAGTATAGTTAAACATTGCATTCATTCGAGCCAACATTGTGGAGACCTGAAGTTCCTCTCCAATTATTTTTCCAATGATGTCCCCTTGTGCTAAAGCTTCGGGGACAACCCCAAAAACTTGACTACCTCCTAAAAATGCAACTATTGACACACCTCCCATTAACCCAAGACTGCCTCCCCCATACACTAAATGAATTTTTCTCTCAACTAGCACTTGACCAAGATGATTTGGTGATTCTAAAACCTCTTTTTCTTTCCCAGGACTATATCCACCGAAAACACAAATATTTCTTATATGATGACTTGAGGAACTTGCCATTTCTATACACTTCTGTAAGTGTTGAATGTATGGGTTGAGTAGAAATGAAAGGAAGGAAGAGAGTTTTATAGATGAGAAATTAAAAAGGCAATCATAACACCTATATGTAGGCAAACTAGAGTCTCACACACTCTCTCTCTCTTTTTATTTATTTACTTTTGAAAAAGCATGTGTATGTACAGGTAGTTGTGATTGTGGCTCACATCTTCCCTTGGTTTTACGTTCAAGAATGGCTTAAACGCCCTCAATGGGTCGGGGATAGGCTTCCCATCCAGTTTTCTTAAAAACTGGCAAACAAGGTCTTTTTTAGTCAGATTTCCAAGACTAAGTCGATCATGTTCTTTATGAAAATGGGGTCATAAATCATGAATTGCACAATGCACATCTCCACTAGGATGCTTCTCAAGAGTCAATAAAAGATTATCTAAAGACTCCTTACTCAGGCCATCCTTAATGACTTGTATTTTATCTTCACGGTTTATAGATAACATTCCTAAAGAACGACATTGTGTATTACAAGTCCATCTAGCACATCGATGACAGACTTTTAGTCGTTTTGCATGATGTTTCTTTGCAAAAATGCTTTTACCTGTTCCAGGCATGTGTGAAATGAAGGAATTAGAGGACTCACCTGATAATCGGACCTTTGCTTCAATCAACCAGCGAATATCTTCAAGAATTCTATGATTCATTAACAATCTCAATCTTGCACATCTAGCACGGTAAATTTTTGTAACCACATTCTGAGGCAGAGCGGGAAAATACATTTTCAATTTTTCAAGATTAGTGTCCATTTTCAAATGAGAATTGGAAGAGAGATTCAAAGAATTGCACAAATATATACACAAATATCAGTTATTGTGGGAAACTGAAAGAACCGACTTAAGTCACGGAGTACCGTTATCCGCCATTTGACCGGGGTGAGAGAAACTAGCAAAAATCACTTAAAAAGAAACACAAAAACAATGTGAGAAAAACAAAATAATTAACCTTTATCTACAAGATCATTCCAACTAGTTGATTTATTTTCACTAGAAAAATTATCAAAGTAAGCTTTCAAACGATGTCCATTTTCCTTAAAATCATTGTCATTCATTGAATTCTCAATATTACAGGCCCAATAAGGATTGCTCCATCTTGGTCTTAGCTCTCTAGGAAATGCATAGAGTTGAGAATTATAAAACAAAACTTTTTGACCAGTATCAACTTTTTGACAATTTTCACAAGTTTTGCAGAATGCATGCATGTCCTTGAACATGGTGGGCCAATAAAATCCATTTTGAAAGATTTTTGCAGCTGTCTTTTTTGACGAGAAATAACTTCCACATGCTTCAGAATGACAAAGTTTAATGACACTATTTACCTCATTGTCGGGAATGAATCTTTGAAATATTTGATCAAGACAATATTTGAATAAGTTAGGGTCATCACAATAAAAGCTCTTCACTTCATTCAAAAACTTTTCTTTGTCTTAAGTACTCCAATCAGCTGGCAAATCTCTTAAAGCAAGACAATTGATATTTTTATCATACCAAGGCATTGGACTAAGAGAAAGTAAGGATTCGTTAGAAAAGTAATCATCGATTGATGTGATGTCAGATGTCGAATTTGGTGTCATTTTTTACAAAAGATCAGCATCAATATTTTCGGTGCGTTTTTCATCCATGATTTCTTCCTCAGAATAAATCATTTGCAAATCTTTAGATTCATCGAACTCATTTTTACTTAAAGTAGATTCAAGTTGATCATAAACTAATTCGTCAATATGATCTACTTCTTATAAATCATTATCTTCTCCAGGTTGTTTGCAAATGTTGAAAATGTTCATCTCCAATGTCATGTTTCCAAATGATAGCTTCATCAGTCCATTCCTACAATTAATCAATGAGTTAGAAGTTGCAAGAAACGGATGTCCTAAAATAACAGGAAATCAATTACATGCTTCAACAGGTTCTGTGTCCATGACAATAAAATCCACAAGATAAATGAATTTATCGACTTGTACTAACACATCTTCAATTATTCCTCTGGGCACTTTTACAGATCTATCGACAAGTAAAAGAGATATAGAAGTTGGTTTTAACTCACCTAGATTGAGACTCTGAAAAACTGAATATGGAAGTAAATTCACACTAGCACCAAGATCAAGTAAGGCTCTTTCAATTTTATGCTCTCCAATAAAGCAGGAAATTGTAGGACAACCAGGGTCTTTATATTTCAAAGAATTATTGTTCTGAAGAATGGAACTTACTTGTTCTGCTAGAAAGGCTTTCTTTTTCACATTCAGTTATCTCTTCACAATGCACAGATCTTTCAAAAATCTAGCATAGGAAGGAACCTGTTTAATAGCATTCAGCAAAGGTATATTGATCTTTACCTGTTTGAAAAATTCAAAAATTTCAGAGTTGTGACTGGCCCTTTGGAATTTGTTTAAAGCATGGGCTTGTTCATGGAGACACTCCTTAAAAGAAGGCAAGGTTAAACAGTTACTGGTTGAGTGTTCATTTGTTTCACATATTTGACACACAATGTTTTCAACAGATTTTAATTGACCACTCTTTTTCAATTCTAGTGCCTTGACTTTTCTAGCTAAAGATGCAAACTTGGCTTGAAGGTCATGATCTTCCCTAAGGTTGTACATACCTCCACTAGATGTATGAGGTTGAGTTTTACTCGGTGCCTCATAAGTACCTGCAGTGTCCCAATTTTGAGCATTTTCAGCTAACAAGTCTAAGCAGTCCATTGCTTCATCAGGGTCTTTGTCTTCAAAAGTTCCATTGCACATCAATTCAACCATTTGCCTATCTCTAGGTGTTAACTCTTTATAAAAATGTGAAACCAATCTCCATGTTTCAAAACCATGATGAGGGCAAGTACTAAGCAAGTCTCGATACCTATCCCAATATTGGTAAAATGTTTCTTCTAGTTTTTGAGTGAAAATGGTGATTTGTCTTTTGAAAGAGT
>NW_011505114.1:0-4216 GCF_000495115.2 Populus euphratica
TATCACTGGTAAATATTGAATTTACAATTGTAATGCTCAAAAAGTCCTAACAAAATTAAGCAGATCTAATTAGTTTTATTCAGTACTAAAATGAAACTGCCGTTATAATTAGTGGATGTTTAACCAAAGTCAGGGATGAACTTACTAAGGGACTAAGTTACAATCATGTTAAAAACTAAGGGATGAAAAATTATTTTACTTGTAACTTATTTCTATTTTTTTAGATTATTGTGAATATGTAGATCAATTTATATATATTTTAATTAATTTTTTAAACTTAAAATTAATAATTATATAAATTTTTAATAAGTTTTACTTATCATAATTAAAAAAAAAAATTCAAAACTTAACCCATTAATTTCATTTATATTTTACATGCGAAAGAGTTGACTATAAGTGAGAAGCCAACCATAAATTAAAAGTGATTATTTTTTTGTGTGATTTGATTTTTATTAAAAAAATAATCAAATCAAAATTTTTTTTTGAAAAAAATCAAAACCGAAACAAAACTAGATTAAATTGACAGGTTTTGATTAGGTTTGGTTCAGTTTGGTTTTTTAAAGGAAAAAACCAGTTCAAACCAGTTTGGCTCTATTTTTCTGGTTTGACTCGGTTTTTTCCTGTTTGGCTCAGTTTTGACTCGGTTTGTCTAAGTTTTTTTTTGTTTAGGTTCGGTTCGGTTCAACTTATTTGATTTTTGATTATAAAACCGAACCAGACTGTTTTTTTTTATTTTAATTTTTTTAATCAATTTTTTTAATTTGATTTTTTTAATTTTTTTTATTTAATCGATTGTTTGGTTTTTTCCTCACTCCTGCCATGAATCCATGCTAATTTATTATTTTATTTTTTTATTTTATATGGTGGGAAATGTTTTATTGTTTTTTCAAGAGACGTGCATGTGCCGTGTGCATCTTGCGAGTGCCTCGCTCAAATATGCTTTTTTTTTTTTTTTCCTATTGTTTTTTAAAAACCTCTTGAGTTCTCCTGTTAATAAACAAGATATATTCTTTGTCAATGTCGGCCACAAAGATGGCAACTTGCAGAGCTAATACATTCCACAATCAAAATCCTTTTGAAAAACATTTCTGTCACGTGAGTGAAAAATACTATTTTAATATTTTTATCACTCAATCAAAACATTTAAATACGTTTTGGGGAATTGAATTTTGTTTCACAGTGTGGTTACTATATTGATTGGAAACAAGTACATTTATATTATATAAAAAAAGTTAAAACTAGAGCTAATAGTTCATTTTATATTTTTACAATGGTTTTTATATAATTATTGTATTAAATAAAAGGTAATTTAAGTATTTAACCAGATATAAAAAAATAAAATCAAAAATCAAAATGTTGTGAAATTAATTGGAAACAAATAATTTTTTTTATTTTAATTATATAGAGAAAAAAATGAAAATACTCCAGAAATAAAAAATAAATAAAGCTAGATTCAAGAGCCAATTTTGTATTTTTACAGTAGTTTTTACATAATTATCATATCAAATGAGGGGTAATTTAATATTTAGCTAGCATAAAAAAAAATTAAAAATGTATTTTTTTATTTTAAATTCTTTTATATAATTAAAAAAAATTAACCTTTGATATTTTTACAGTAGTTTTTACATTATCATCATTTGATATTTGATTAGGCATAATTTAAAAAAAAAATACATATTTTTTTTGTTTTGAATTTTTTATATAATTGAATTTTTTTTGGCCTTTGATCTTTAATTTTTCTAATTGCTCGATGGTGATTTTTGTTTGTTTATATGGTGATGGTCATGGGTAGGAAGTCAATGGGAGAGGAGAGAAGGTTGTTGTCATGGATTGGTTATGTGATTATTAGAGATGGCTGTTGAAGTTAAAAATGATGGCTAACGTCTGAGAACTGAAGCTAAATTACTGGGAGGATTTGGATATTGAAGCGAAATGGTCGAAGGAGAAGGGTGTTTTGATGATGGTGTTTTTTTTTTTTTTGAATCTGGTTAAAGACAGTGATGTAAGTTGTTAATTATGGAGAAGGAGAGAAGGCTGCTGTCATGGTTTGTGTTCGCTTTTGAAACTATAGAGACTGACCTCATAGAAATAATGATAGCATTTTGGTGACAAAAACAAGTTTTTTTCCACGAGGTCCACTTAGCCACAAGCTAGACATTATTTGAATTATGGGATTCATCAGCTTGGAGAATGACAATATAAAAACGAAAAAGCTCCTCCAACCACATATTTATTTATGCTGGATCTTTACTTTATTACAATCATAGACCATACAGATGCAATTTAATCACATCCAGAAATGATTAAGCAAGATCATCATAATTCCATGCCAAAAGAAGGGCCATCTAAACATATTAAGGCTCTGGTTTTTTGATGGGGCTGGTAGTGGTTTTTGTGGAATTCTAGAGGTTGATGTTCGTCTCATGGCTGATTGAGAGGTTACTGAGTTCATTTGGGGATCATGTTTAGGGCATGGTGATCTCGGGTTAAGCCTGGTTGTTTAGGTGAAGGCTTTTGAATCAAGGGTTGGAAAAGGGATGGTTTATGGCTTGAGGTTCCGGTTTGATTTTGGTGAAGGATTGGTGGTGGTGTAAGGCAAGGCATTGATGGTACTAAAGGAAGGTGGAAGGTTGAGGGCTGGCAATGTCTTTTCTGGTTTTCTCTGTTCTTCCTGTGCTGGTGTTGGTTCTTGTGTAACCTGAGCCTATTCTTCGTCCTTTTTAAGTTTTTAAGGAGAATCTAAAATTAATGTCGTCTCAAATGATTTTTAGTACTTGATTCCTGGAGATTTGATTTTTGATTTGGACTTAATATCAACCTAGCATTAGTGTTTTCTTTCCTTCTTTCTGAACGTGTTTTTTTAATATGTTGCTCCTTTCAAGTTTGTAATTTTTATTGTTCACAGTGCATTGTTGAAATCACATTGAAACTCTTATAATAACATCACATCATAAGTATTATTGAAATTTTTTTGATAAAATAAATTTAATAACACTAAAAAAAATCGCAAATAGTAAATAGAATATATTAAATTTCACACTTTAAAATAGCTAGAATTTAACCTGATGAGGTAGAAATTTCTTTAAAAAAAAAAAAAAATCTATCTTGAATATTAGTTAAAATCATAACTTCCATGACCTTTTCAAAATATAAAAAAATATCTGAGATAATACAATTAGTTAAAGAGAATTATCAAAAGTTAAGGTTGTTGGAGAAAAAAATATGAGAGAATTGCTCATTTAATAAGGATTCTTGTTCAAATTTCAGTAGTTAAAGCTTTAATGCACTTTTAATATCCAAGCTACAGATGTTTCATGTTGAAGAGTATACCTAGATCTTGAATTTCTCAAATGACTCTCATAAAGTGTATTTCAGGGCAAAGATTTAAGAGTACAATAATAGTGGTAACAAAACTACTACATCTAGACTAAGTTAATCAGTATAGGACGTCTAATGGAGGATTTAAATGAAAGATGATTGAGAATAAATTGAAGATAAAAAAATAATAATAATAATAAGTGAAGAAAGGTATTAGATAGTTGCTTTCATCATTTTTGGGCTAGTTCTGTTTTCTTTGAAAACTGTTGGGATTATTAGCATTAAAGTTGTTAATGTCTTTATTGAATACAAATAGATAAAAAAATAACCTCATTTTAGCTATATTAGCTGAAACTTTTCTATCTCTAAGTCATTGTAGGCTGCATGAAAAAAGGGCAAGCGTCTTTTTTTTAATGTGTTGATTCCAGCATCTTTGAAGGCAAAGTACAGATGATCAGTGAAATGTTTTCGCGTGTCCTCGCCTCTAAAACTCAAAAACACATCATAAATCCACGGTTTTGAAGATGAAGATATCATTGTTACATGAAAGCTATGGTGGTGAGTGAAAAAACGATATATGGTACAGAATCAATGACCATAAAAGTTTATATGAAGTACTATCTTTTTTAGTGAGAGAGACTGAGTATTATCGTAATTGGAGTAATATCTTTTCGTATTTTGATAGATTTATTTAAAAAATTAAAAATAAACTAGACATTCCTAGCTATTTTGATTTAAAAATTAAAATTAAAATTATATTATTTTAATTTAAAAAATAAAATAATATCATTTTAATTTAATGGTAACTCGGTTTAATAGTATGGATAATTCCTAATTAGTGAAACGAGGTAGTTTTGATTTGCTTATGAAATTGAGGAATCATATAGTGACACACGTA
>NW_011505087.1:0-4290 GCF_000495115.2 Populus euphratica
AATGAAAGAAAGAAAAATAAATAAACAAAATAAGAACATGAATAAGATTAAAGTTAACTAAGTAAATGCAAGGAAATGAAAGGCATAAACTTGATAATGGCCTTTTTAGATCTTAGGCTCCATATGAAAGATGTAGGTAATTTGGACTTGATAATGGCCTTTTTAGATCTTGGGCTCCATATGAAAGTTGTAGGCCTATGTCTTACCTTTCCATCCATATAAATTGGACCTAAATCTGAGATATATAGCTCCAGATATGACCCATTTACCGAACAGTGTTCCGGTTTGGATTGCACCGACATCTCTTTTCTAAGTTTGGCCATCTCTTTATCCTTGCAATTTAAGTTCTTCAAGTCATCAATCAATCCTTTCATTTATGTGATAGGCCTGCATTAAAAATAGACATTTACCACAAATTATAGGTATCTTATATTATTAGATATATTATTATAAAATATGCTTTGGTTAAGGAGTTATTGATACTTCAAATGCAAAATGATGATATAAAACCATGATAAAAATGCACTTTTAAGTACTAATCAATGGCTGAAGAAGATAATCAATCACTTCATAATGAGAATAATGAGAATAACCGTGCTTGAACACTTAGAGACCACATGAATCCCATAAGAACAAGTGCACCATCATGCATAGTTTTTCCTCCCGATGCATCTCATTTTAATTTTAAACCAGGTATTATTCAACTTTTACCTTCTTTTCATGGCTTAGATTTAGAAAATCCATACTTGCATTTAAGGGAATTTGAGGAGGTCTGCAACACATATAATAATTTAAATTGTAGCATGAACACCATCAGATTAAAGCTTTTTCCTTTTTCATTAAAAGATAAAGCTAAAACATGGCTACAAAATTTAAGACCAGGATCCATTCATGCTTGGGATGAAATGCAACAACATTTTTGAAGAAGTTTTTCCCATCTCATAGAACAAACTCTTTCAAAAGACAAATCACTACTTTCACTCAAAAACCAGGAGAAACATTTTACCAATGTTGGGACAGGTATCAAGACTTGCTTAATACTTGCCCTCATCATGGTTTTGAAACATGGAGATTGGTTTCACATTTCTATGAAGGGTTAACACCTAAAGATAGGCAAATGGTTGAATTGATGTGCAATGGAACTTTTGAAGATAAAGACCCTGATGAAGCAATGGAGTACTTAGACTTGTTAGCTGAAAATGCTCAAAATTGGGACACCGCGGGTACTTATGAGGCACCGAGTAAAACTCAACCTCATACATCTGGTAGAGGTATGTATAACCTTAGGGAAGATCATAACCTTCAAGTCAAGTTTGCATCTTTAGCTAGAAAAGTCGAAGCACTAGAATTGAAAAAGAGTGGTCAATTAAAATCTGTTGAAAACATTGTGTGTCAAATATGTGAAACAAATGAATACTCAACCAACGATTGTCCAACCTTGCCTTCTTTTAAGGAATGTCTCCATGAACAAGCTCATGCTTTAAACAGTTTCCAAAGGGCCAACCACAACCCATACTCCCAAACATATAACCTTGGTTGGAGAAATCACCAAAATTTCAGTTGGAAGAGTGAAAATGCACAAACTTCACAACCACAGTTTCAAGCACACTATAATTTCCAAAATTATTATGGATATGAACCTTCTTATGCTCCACCTCCTACAAGAAATTTTGAGGAATCTTTGTATGCATTCATTGAAAAGCAAGAGACAGTCAACACTCAACTTGCTCAAAGCAAAATTCACATCTGCTCTCAGTTTTCAAGAGAAAGGTAAGTTTCCATCTCAACCACAGCAAAATCCCAAAGGGCAATACAATGCAAATGCAAGTAGTCCTGGAAGTCAACACATGGATCAAGTCAAATCGGTCACCACTCTTCGTAATGGTAAGGTTATTCACAAACCAATTCTTGAACCTTGTGAGAAAGATGATGAGTCAATCTCTAAGGATAAGGAAGGGTTGAATCTGAACATTGCAAAGAAAAGATTGATTCCCCTCCAACACTTCCATTTTCTCATGCCATGACCAATCAAGAAGAAATCAAAGATGAAAAAGGCATCGAAAATGTTAATACGAATCTTTTATCAAAAGTGACAACAGATTCGACACCCGACATCACACCAATTGATAATTACTTTCCTGATGAATCTCTATTTTCTCTTAGTTCAATGCCTTGGTTTGCTAAAAATATCTATTTTCTTGCTTCAGGATTTTCGCCAACTCACTAGAGTACCGAAGACAAAAGAAAATTTTTGAGCAACATGCAAAATTTTTATTGGGATGACCCTTACTTATTCAATTATTGTCGTGATCAAATATTTCAAAAATGCATTCTTGATAATGAGGTAAGTAATTTCATTAAATTTTGTCACTCTAAGGCACGTGGGGATCATTTCTCGTAAAAAAAAAGGATTGTAGAAATGTTACAAAACAGATTTTATTGGCCCACCATATTCAAGGAATCACATGCATTCTGCAAAACCTGTGAAAATTGTCAAAAGGTGGGATTTATTTCAAAACACAAAGAGTCTTTAGATAATCTTCTATTGATTCTTAAGTCTCATCATAGTCGAGATAAGCATCGTGCAATTCATGATTTATCACCAATATTCCATAAGGAACATGCTCGACATAGTCTTGGGAATCTGACTAAAAAAGACCCTGTTTGCCAGTTTTTAAGAAAACTGGATGGGAAGCCTATCCCCAACCCATAGAGGGTGTTTAAGCCGTTCTTGGACATAAAACCAAGGGAAGATGTGAGCCACAATCACAACTGCGATTTGAATTTTTGTTTGTAAAAACTTGTGTCTTTTGGTCTTATTAATAGCATAATATTTGTATTTTGTTGTTTCTTATATTTGTTTAAGTGTGTTTCAGGTTTGTTAGTGTTCGTTATTTCAGGTGATATCTTCTATACTCTATCTTTCTACCTTAGAACATTGAGGACAATGTCTCGTTTTTATTGGGGGAAGGGAGTAGTAGTTGATAAAAAAAAAAACATTGTTTTTCATTTCATAAAGCATGAGCATAATTGTTGTTACTAGGATGGCAGAGTAAAAGAGCTCTTTTGTTAAAGTGACTCTTGAGACGCATCTTAGTAACCATTCTTAACAAGGTCTATTATAATACTTCCTGAAATATTCAGATTTACAAACTCTTGCATTATTATCACTTAATTCTGCTCATATACTCATTTAACATATATTTTTAAACCTTAATTTACACACACACACTTTAACATATGATTGTGGGTTGCACATTGGATTATTACATTATTTATGTTCTTTTGTTAAGGGTAACAACTAAGGAAAAGGGATAGTATCTTATTTAAAGGAAAAAAAAAGTGCAAAAAAAAAAAACTTAAAAATGATGATAATAAAAATGTAGATAAGTTTGGTTTCGTAGCCTCCCTAACCTAAGCAATTAAGCCCGAAGGGGTGTTTTAACACCTAATACCCTAAAATCAACTGACTTGGGAGCTATTGGCCCAACGCTTGTTATATGGGTTAAGGAGAAAAGCTTAAGGGAATCAAACATTGCACTATCTACATATCAATATCTGTGACCCGAGTTATTAAGCTCGTAGGGGTGTCTCAACACCTAATGCCCTAAGACCAACTGGTCTGGGAGTCATTAGCTGAAAGCTCGTTACATGGGTTAAAGATGCATGGTGTTTTAAGATATATGTATATATATATATATATATATAAAAAGACAAAAAAAGACTAAAAAATAATCCCAATTCAAGGAAGTTAACCTTAAACATTAGAACAAAAATTTTGTTTTCTTCCAAGAAAAGCCCCATAATTATATGTTGATACATTGACCACAAAAGAAAGGTTTATGAATATCTTCTTAAGAGGTATTGAGGAGGTATATAAATTTAACGAGAGTTTGTTTATCTTGATAGATTAATGGAACTTAAATGATGAATACCTTGCTTTATGGAATTTGCAAATTGTTTTTCTATTTTAACGCTTTGATTACTAGGGACTAGTAATAAGATGGTTGGGGGGTGTGATTAGTACTTAAAAGTATATTTTTATCAAGGTTTTATATCATCATTTTGCACTTGAAGTATCAATAACTCCTTAACTAAAGCATGTTTTATAATAAGATATCTAATAATATAAGATACCTTCAATTTGTGGTAAATGTTCATTTTAAATGCAGGCCTATCACATAAATGAAAGAATTGATTGATGACTTTAAGAACTTAAATTGCAAGGGCAAAGAGATGACCAAAATTAGAAAAGATGATGTCGGTGCAATCCAAACCGGAACACTGTTC
>NW_011505103.1:0-4245 GCF_000495115.2 Populus euphratica
TGACTTGATCCATGTGTTGGCTTCCGGAACTTCTTGCATTTGCATTGTATTGCCCCTTGGGATTTTGTTGTGGTTGAGATGGAAACTGAGAGCAGATGTTAATTTTGCAAGGGTATCTTTAAAATCTGTCATGTTTTGAGCAAGTTAAATATTGATTATCTCTTGCTTTTCAATGAATGCATGCAATATTTCCTCAAGATTTCTTCTAAGAGGTGAAGCATAAGGAGGTGCATATCCATGAGAATTTTAGAAATTGTGGTGTGCTTGAAATGGTGGTTGTGAAGTTTGTGCATTGTTGTTCTCACTTTTCCAACTGAAGTTTAGGTGATTTCTCCAACCAGGGTTGTATGTTTGAGAGTATAGGTTATGGTTGGCCCTTTGGAAACTGTTTAAAGCACGAGTTTGTTCATGAAGACATTCCTTAAAAGAAGGCAAGGTTGGACAATCATTGGTTGAGTGTTCATTTGTTTCACATATTTGACACACAATATTTTCAATAGATTTTAATTGACCACTCTTTTTCAATTCTAGTGCCTCGACTTTTCCAGCTAAAGATGCAAACTTGGCTTGAAGGTCTTTATCTTCAAAAGTTCCATTGCACATCCATTCAACCATTTGCCTATCTTCAAGTGTTAACCCTTCATAGAAATGTGAAACCAATCTCCATGTTTCAAAACCATGATGAGGGCAAGTACTAAGCAAGTCTCGATACCTATCCTAATATTAGTAAAATGTTTCTCCTGGTTTTTGAGTGAAAGTAATGATTTGTCTTTTGAAAGAGTTTGTTATGTAAGATGGGAAAAACTTCTTCAAAAACTGTTGTTGCATTTCATCCCAAGCACGAATGGATCCTGGTCTTAAATTTTGTAGCCATGTTTTAGCTTTATCTTTTAATGAAAAAGGAAAAAGCTTTAATCTGATGGTGTTTATGCTATAATTTAAATTATTAAATGTGTTGCAGACCTCCTCAAATTCCTTTAAATGCAAGTATGGATTTTCCAATTCTAAACCATGAAAAGAAGGTAAAAGTTGAATAATGTCTGGCTTAAAATTAAAATGAGATGCATCAGGAGGAAAAACTATGCATGATGGTGCACTTGTTCTTGTGGGATTCATGTGGTCTGTAAGTGTTCTAGCATGGTTATTCTCATTATTCTCATTATTAAGTGATTGATTATCTTCTTCGACCATATTTTCTGAAAATAATGAGGATATCCTACAAAGTCTACCACTTGATGTACGTGACCACACTCTCATGCACATGTAGGAATAGAATAAAAGGAAAATGAAAACAAAAGAAGAAGAAACAAGAAAAAGAAACAAAGTTATATACAAGAAAAGTGAAAAGAGAAAATAAAATAACTACTATAATTTATACAAGAACTTACCTCCCCGACAATGGTGCCAAAAAACTTGACATAATAAAAAGATTGATGTCTTCTCCCAAGTGCAGGAGTGTCGAAGTAATAAATAACCCGGCAAGACCGGGGTCGAACCACAGGGAGGTTAATTGTACAAATTATAAACAACAATTATTCGAACCATAGGGAGGTTAATTGTATAAATTATAAATAACAATAATACAACAACAACAATAATAATAACAACAACAACAATAATAATAACAACAATAACAATAACAATAATAACAATAACAACAACAACAACAACAACAACAACAACAATAATAAAGAAAAAGAAGGTGAAAAAAAAGAAAAAGAAGATGGGAACTTTGAGATGTAATGATTAAACAATGATAATAACAAATGTCAAGGTTAGAGGTTCCACTAATGGTATGTCAAACAAGTATAGTATAAACTGTTATTATTCAATTAGAAACCACACATAAAGCAGGTTCCAATATGATTATAGATTGTTAACATGATTACATTAGTCATCTTATTCGATTAATGCTAATACTTGTAAATCTCGTCAAGCATTCATGATTATAACTTATGTTAACAACAAATTAAGTTCCTTTCATAGCTTAGGTGTCGGTTATACCATATAGTATGAACTATAAAAGTGTCAAGCATTTGTTGTACTAAGTGTTATACAACATAAATTAAGATTAGTTATTTAACAAGCAAAGTATTAAAGAGTGAACAAGATAACAAATATAAAACATGTTAGTATCAAACATTAAAGTCCATATTAAGTTTACACTATACTTATTCTTACACCATTAGTGTAACCTTTTCACCTTAACATAACTAACTTAGCTAGACATAATGAAAGAAAGAAAAATAGATAAACAAAATAAGAACATAAAAGTTAACTAAGTAAAGGAAAGGAAATGAAAGGCATAAACTTAATATTAATGAAAACAAAGCATAAAAAATACAAAGAGAGAAAGGAAGAGCATGATCTTGATCTGAAAACCAAGATGCCTAAATGCATTATTACAAAAAATACAAAGAGAGAAAGGAAGAACATGATCTTGATCTGGAAACTAAGATGCCTAAATGCATGGCAAATGCCTCTTTTTATAGGCTAAAATTGGGAACTATTGATTTGATGACTAATTGATGAGTGGGTGGTCAACTCTTGACTTGGTGACAAACCTTATCTTCTCTTGTCTACCCAAAACGTCATTGATAACGTCAAAATTATAGCCATTTAAAAACATGAAAGTTGTAGGAAATTGTCTCAGCTTTCTTGTGTAAAAAATTCAGCTCATTTGGACTTCTAGAACTCCAGATATGGCCAAAATACCGAACAGTGCTCGGGCTGGAAGACAGATTCAGGCTTCTTTGTTGTTGCTACAATTTGGACTTGATAATGGCCTTTTTAGATCTTGGGCTCCATATGAAAGTTGTAGGCCTATGTCTTACCTTTCCATCCATATAAATTGGACCTAAATCTGAGATCTATAGCTCTAGATATGACCCAATTACCGAACAATGTTCCGGTTTCGATTGCACCGACATCTCTTTTCTAAGTTTGACCATCTCTTTATCCATGCAATTTAAGTTCTTCAAGTCATCAATCAATCCTTTTGCAATTTAAGTTCTTAAAGTCATCAATCAATCCTTTCATTTATGTGATAGGCCTGCATTTAAAATGAATATTTACCATAAATTAAAGGTATCTTATATTATTAGATATATTATTATAAAACATGCTTTGGTTAAGGAGTTATTGATACTTCAAGTGCAAAATGATGATATAAAACCATGATAAAAATGCACTTTTAAGTACTAATCACACCCCCCAACCAGCTTATTACTAGTCCCTAGTAATCAAAGCGTAAAATAGAAAAACAATTTGCAAATTCCACAAAGCAAGGTATTCATCATTTTAATTCCCAATGAAACCTAAAACCTAGGTCCTAAGATGTGGATAACCTAATAAAAAGCAAATTCAATATTGAAGGACCTATATCCCGAGTCATAAGATCGAAATAATCTCTTAGAAATAAAATTTAAAAAAAAACATAATTTAACTAGGATTAAAATGCCAAAATCTGCATCTCTAATAATGAGAGCAAGATTTTTCTATAGAAGCAAATTAAAATAGATTGTATAGAAGCAAATTAAAACAGATTGTGAAGCTCAATTCTTAATTAATCTAATATTGAATAATTAAAAAAAATATAAAAAAAAACATAAGCCACTTAAGGTTAAAATGTTAAGTACTATTTTTGGGCCAAAAGGTTGCAATAACCTAATAAAAAACAAACAAAACAAATTATGAAATATAATTCTAATTAAGTCAATATTAAATTAAAAAATTAAAAAAATAATTAAAATAAAACTCAAACTAACCAGTTAATTTGTTAAATTTATGATCCGTGTGAGAATGGAATAACTCAATGAAAAATAAATTTAATAATAACTAATAAAATTAAAAAAAATATTGATTGAAAAAAAATAAAAAAAATAAAACCAACAATTGAGTAAATAAGGTCAACATAGGATTTTCATTATGAATTGATATAGTGAAACATGTTTTAATGTATTGTATAACTAGGTGAAATAATAGTAAAAATCTTAATTGAACAATAGCAAAAGGATAAAATTCATTAAAAAAACATGTTTTAATGTATTGTATAAACTAGTTGAAAACCTTAATTGAACAGTAGCAAAAGTATAAAATTCATTAAAAATAAAAATAAAAATTAACAAGGGTTAAATTCATAAAAAAAAAAAAGAAGAAAAGGTGTACATGGATAATCGTGACATTACGCTAAAATAAGAAGTATTCAGAGGAGTGATTCGCACCATAAATTTTGAGCAATTTAGT
>NW_011505150.1:0-4117 GCF_000495115.2 Populus euphratica
CTTACCATTTCATGACCTTTCAATTTGAAAGCTCTCTTGGTAGTACACAACTCCTTCAAAAATTTAGCATACTTAGGAATTTGCTTGATAGCATCAAGCAAAGGAATGTTGAGTTCTACTTTTTGAAAACCTCTAAAATCTCTTTTTCTTTGTCCTCTTTCTTTGACCTAGAAGAACCCACAGGTAAGGGTGGAATTGCTTTAAAACTGGAATTCATTGAGTGAGGAGTTACCTTTGGAGTGTTGGTCGATGTTTTAGTTTGTCGAGGAGGATGATGTTCCTTCTTTGTACTCAATTCAGTTTCTATCTCTTCTTTTTCCTCCATCTCAATTTGTTTTGACCTTTTCTCTTCAAGTTCTTTCCCACTTCTCAGCATGGTCGCACTAACATTCTCTTTTGGATTCAATGCTTGTGAGGGCAATTTTCCATTCATTTATGCCTCCAATTTCCCTACACTTGAAGCTACTTGCCCCATTTGCTTCTCCAAGTTGTGAATACTTGACCTTGTTTCCTGTTGAAAAGACATGACATTTTGTTGCAACAATATTAGAAGCCAAAGTTTTCATCATCTCACGAAGATCATCATTGGATGACGACCTCGTAACATTGGAGTTTGTGAATGGAGGGGGTTGTCTTGCTTGATAATTCTGTTGGGGCTGAAATCCATGGGGATGGAATTGTCGGCCTTGATTGCCTTGTTGGGATGTGTTGCCATAGCATAAGTTGGGATGATCTCTCCATCTGGGATTGTATGTGTTGGAAAAGGGATCATATTTATGATGGGGTTGTCCGTTGAATGCTCCATCAATTGCATGAGCTTGTTCAATGTAATCTTCTTGCATTGTTGGGCACATATCGGAAGCATGTCCTTGTAAGGAGCATATGCTACAAACTTTCACCTGCTGCACATTTCCACAAGCCAAAGAACGCACAAGAGAAGTAAGATCATTAACTTTATTTTCAAGGTTAGAAATACTTACCTCATTTACTCGTTTGTTGGAGAAGTTTCCACGAGTGCCAAACTGTTTTGAGTTAGCTGCCATGTTTGAGATCAATTGGCGTGCAGCCTCGGGTGTCTTATCCACCAATGCACCTCCATTTGCAGCATCAATGATACTACGGTCAGTAGGCATCAATCCTTCATAAAAATATTGAATGAGTAGTTGATCGGGTATTTGATGATGAGGGCATTAAATGCATAGTTGCTCAAATCTTTCCCAATACTCGTAGAGTGTCTCTCAATGAGATTGCCGAATCCCACATATTTCTTCCCTTATGTTGGCAACTCGAGATGCTGGGAAATACTTCTCAAGGAAAATCTTTTTCATGGCATTCCAAGTTCCAATAGATCCTAGAAGAATAGAGAAAAGCCATGCCTTTGCTGCCCCTTTTAAAGAGAAAGGGAAAGCTTTTAACTTAACTTGTTCTTCATCAACTCCATTCGGTTTCATGCCAACACAAACCATATGGAACTCCTTAAGATGAGTATGAGGATCTTCTCCTACAAGACCATTAAATATTGGTAACAAATGTATAAAACCAGATTTGAGCTCAAAGTTTACATTATTGTCAATGTTTATGCATAGTGGTTGATTTTCCACGTTAGGAGCAGCAAGCTCCTTGAGTGTTTGTTGTCGTGCAATAGCCATGGTCTTGAGGCGAGCTTCCTTGTGTAACCTGTGTAAATTTTTTTCTATTTCGAGATCCAACTGCACTTGAATTTGATTAGTAAAACGGGTTACTGGCATAAATTATCAAGAAAACTCAAAAGAAACCAATCACACAAGAGACTGAAAACAATGCAAATTGTACGAAAATCCTACGCTAGAAAACTAAAACTATCTAAAACCCTTAGAAAACAGTGGAATTTGGCCTCAATATGGTGGGGCTAGTAGACTAGTCTTGTTCAGAACGTCGTTTTCCTTCAGGAAAAGAAAAGTCGAAACCTAATTCCACAAACAATTCTGTTTTGAACAGTACCGCCACCGCAAATAAACAGTACCGCCGCAAGCAAAAATTCTGTTTCTCTCTTTTTTTTCCAGAAATATAAATAAAAAATCACAGCAACTAAAAATAACAGTACAAACACAAGAATCAACTAAAATTACTTCCCCGGCAACGGCGCCAAAATTTGTTGCGATGTTGTGGTCGCACAAATTAATTACCCTAGCTTAAAACACAACACACAAGATAGTATAGAGCAAGCAAGGGGTCGATCCCACAAGGAAGATTTAGTTCAGATTTTTATGCTATACGTTATGCAATTGGGGGGTTTTGATTTGTGATGATCTAAACTATGAAAGAAATTAAACTAGCAAACAAAATCAATGGAAATCGAAATTTATCAAGAAAACAAACCTTGGTTGCAAGCACACATCCACCAAAGGAAATTAGAACCGATCCTTGAAACAAAACTACAATTTATATTCTGAATTTTTATCTTTTCTTAATGTTGGTTAATTAACGGATCCGCCGTATAACTAACTGATTAGAGGGTATTAGTTGATAAAAAAAAAAAGGGTAGTAGTTGATAAAAAAAAAAATTATTTTTCATTTCATAAAGCATGTGCATAATTGTTGTTACTAGGATGGGAGAGTAAAAGAGTTCTTTTGTTAAAGTGACTCTTGAGACGCACCTTAGTAATCATTCTTAACAAGGTCTATTATAATACTTCCTGAAATATTCAGGTTTACAAACTCTCGTACTGTTACCACTTAATTCTGCTCATATACTTATTTAACATGTATTCTTAAACCTTAATTTACACACACACACTTTAACATATGATTGTGGGTTGCATATTGGATTATTACATTATTTATGTTCTTTTGTTAAAGGTAACAACTAAGGGAAAGGGATTGTATATAATAAAAAAAAAAAACATGAAAAAAAAAGAAAAAAAAATGATGATAATAAAAATGTAGATAAGTTTGGTTTCGTAGCCTCCCTAACCTAAACAATTAAGCCCGAAGGGGTGTTTTACACCTAATACTCTAAAGTAAACTGACTTGGGAGCTATTGGCCCAACGCTTGTTACATGGGTTGAGGAGAAAAGCTTAAGGGAATCAAACATTGCACTATCTACATATCAGTATCTGCGACCCGAGTTACTAAGCTCGTAGGGGTGTCTTAACACCTAATGCCCTAAGACCAACTGGTCTGGGAGTCATTAGCTGAAAGCTCGTTACATGGGTTAAAGATGCATGATGTTTTTAAAGTATATGTATATAGAGTTAAAAAAAAAAAAAAAGACAAAAATAGTAATCCCAACCCAAGGAAGTTAACCTTAAACATTAGAACAAAAATTCATTTTAAAAAAAAAAGAAAAAAAAAAGAAGACAAAAACAAATAATCCCAACCTAAGGAAGTTAACCTTAAACATTAGAACAAAAATTTTGTTTTCTTCCAAGAAAAGCCCCATAATTATGTGTTGATACATTGAGCACAAAAGAAAGGTTTATGAATATCTTGTTAAGAGGTATTGAGCAAATATATAAATTTAATGAGAGTTTGTTTATCTGGATAGATTAATGGAAGTTAAATGATGAATACCTTGCTTTGTGGAATTTACAAATTGTTTTTCTATTTTAACACTTTGATTACAAGGGACTAGTAATAAGCTGGTTGGGGGGGGTGATTAGTACTTAAAAGTGCATTTTTATCATGGTTTTATATCATCATTTTGCACGTGAAGTATCAATAACTCCTTAACCAAAGCATGTTTTATAATAATATATCTAATAATATAAGATACCTTTAATTTGTGGTAAATGTCTATTTTTAATGCAGGCCTATCACATAAATGAAAGGATTGATTGATGACTTGAAGAACTTAAATTGCAAGGATAAAGAGATGGCCAAACTTAGAAAAGAGATGTCGGTGCAATCCAAACCGGAACACTATTCGGTAATTGGGTCATATCTAGAGCTATATATCTCAGATTTAGGTCAAGATGTCGGTGCAATCCAAACCAGAACACTGTTCGGTAATTGGGTCATATTTGGAGCTACTGATCTCAAATTTTGGTGATTTCTCCAACCAGGGTTGTATGTTTGTGAGTATGGGTTGTGGTTGGCCCTTTGGAAACTATTTAAAACATGGGCTTGTTCATGGAG
>NW_011505098.1:0-4256 GCF_000495115.2 Populus euphratica
TTATCCAGATATTCTTTATTACACAAAAAATATAATTAAATCATCCAAAAACTAAAGTGTGAAGTGACAATAAAATGCAATTAAATCTATTATTTAGATTAATATTATTAATTAGAATAATTTATAATTAGCGAAAAACTCAATTAGTACTATATTTATGATTATTATTTATATCATATTTTATTTATAAATATAGAGTATTTAGGAGTATAATAATGGTTATTTTTTCTTTCTATTTCAAAACATATTAAAATAATATATTTTTTATTTTTTTAAAATTATTTTTTAAATCAATACACTAAAATGATATAAAAAGATCAACAATATATTAATTTAAAGTAAAATAAAAAATAAAATTTTTTAAATTTAAAAAAAAAAACCCTTCCGAAATGTAACGATAGACTATACCTTAGAGAATTTTTCTGCCATCTTCTAGAATGGTCAGTTGATCGACTGCTCTGCAATCTTATAAATAATAAATTTTCAGATTAAGAGACAGAGAAGCTTTCATGTTGGGGATAAAATGGTTGGTCCTTTACAAGGGAGATGACCGTGTCGAGATTGAGAAACTACTACATCTTCGTTATGCGTTACAATATAGGTTTGATCAACTTTTGCAGTGTAAAAAACATATTTATGTTTTATTTATGTTTTTTAATAAAAAATTAAATAATAATAATTGATTTAATATAACCTGATTGATTTTGTGAGTAAAAAAAATAAAAATTAATAATAAAAATATAATTTGATTCAAAATAAATATTTAAAATAATTTTTTTATATAAATATTAAAACTATAATATATTTTATATATTTGAGTTAATCTATTTAACATATCAATACATATATTAGATTATAAAATCATAATAACTTTATAAAAAGTGAATAAAAATAAAATTTAAAATTTAATTTTTAATAAATTTAATATTAAATGAAAAAATTGAAAAAAAATAAATAAAAAACCATATTATTTTAAGTTCTATATCAAATTATGTTAACTTGCCTTGTATATGTTAATTGTTCTAATTCAATTTCATATATCCAAGTAAATTAGTTTGGTTTATATTTATGCATGCTGTGGATTTTGTGTTAAACTAAACAATTATCTAATCTGCAGGAGGCCAAGAATGGCCAACAGGATACACACGCGGAGCATCTATACGGCCCATAAACAGTGCGAAGACACTCTGGTTGAGTTGACTTTGATTTGTGCTTGTCACAATAATGGACTGCTATGTGCTATGTGCATGCACATGGAGGTGTGATCACGTGGCTAGCTAGGACGGCCACCATGCCTCGTGTCTGACATCCAAGTGTACAGGCATGGGTGCACGACCCTTCCATGTGGTATATTGTTAGGCAGATCGTACTATTGGGGGGCCACGGCCTCGCTAGAAATTCAAGATTTTCCCCCTAACAATTTTGTTAATATTCAACATTATTTTTGTGTAGATTAACGTGGGTGTTCGAGTTAATTTACGTGCACCACGACTAATCTCACAGGTTTTAAAGTTAACAATCATGTAAGTCTCAAGTGGTTATCATATGAGTAACCAAAGACTCGAACTTGAAACTACAGAGAGAGCAAACTTCTTGATCCTAAGTCTTTACCATTTGGTCACCACTTATATGGTTAATATTCAACATTATTATTATTTTTATTATAGTTAATATTCAACATTATTATTATTTTTATTAATGGAATGGGATTGTTCATTCATTTATGCAGTGCATATTTCCATTGAAATAACTACTAAAAAAAAGTATATTATTTTTTTAGTCGTGGTGCGCGCAAGCTGACCCGGACACTCACGTTAATCTAAAAAAAAGTATATTATTAATGTCCAGGCTGCTAGCCAAGACTTTCCAGGCCATGGTTCTCACCGAAACTATAATGACCGGGCTAGTTTTTTAAAATTCTTCATAAAAATATTTTTAAAAAATTAAAATTATCTTTGTTCTTTTAAATTAATATTTTTTTGATAATAATTTTTAAAAAATAAAATTTATAATTTTAATATATTTTTAAATAAAAAAATATTTTAAAAACCAATTACTACCCTACTATAAAAAAAAAAATCAACCTCTGCAGCTGCTTTTTATATATTCCTCAACCGACTTTGAATGTATTATGGAACTTTGACACCTTTTAAATGGCCGGATTTAACGACAGTTCTATCGTTGTACATGTATATAATTCAGTCAACCTACACTGCTATATATATATATAATTAATGCCTTTCATTCAAAACTGAGGTCCACAAGTCCGATCAGGTGTTTTAGCAATAGTCGAAAATCTAAATCATTCCGTAACGGGCTTGCTTTATATATTGCCTTCTAAAAAAGAAGAAGAAATTCTCCGATTTACTTCCCCTGAATAGAATATCCGATCTGGGTTTATCAATCTTTCTCATGGTGCCGTACTGTTTGCGAATTCCTTGGAATGTTTTGATTAAGATGAATAATGGATCCATTTTTGCATTCAATAAAATTTGTTTGGAAAGATAATCACATCGTTTGTTTTTTATTTCAACATTTTACAGATGAGATTTTTATTTGTGTGAAGGGGTCAGGGCCTCTAAAAGCCAGCGCTATCTTATTTTACTAAATAAACTTAATTAAAAAAGAGAATTAAAATAATGAGATTTGAGAATATAATAGTTTGATTATTAAGATTTTAATATTATATTATAAAATTATTTCAATAAAAAAATTAAATTATTAGATGAGACTTAATATATGATTTATGTTATTGTCTAAAATACATAGTAAAATATTCCTTGTATTATACTCTTAAATAGATGTAACGACACATGTTAGGTTTCTACTAGTTTTAATTTCAGAAAACAAATATTGATTAAGAATTTAAAAAAATTAAAAAAATTATGATAACTTTATATGTATTTTTTATTTTTCTTTTTTAATTTATTGTTTTTACTTTATTTTAGAAAGCCAAAATATGACTAAAACATTATTTATTTATTTATTTATGTTGAATTTCATAAATTTTTTTATAAGTTCTTATGTATTTATAAAAAATTTCATGAGAGAAATTAAATTGAGAAATCATATCTATGAAAAGAAAAATACATATGTACTCCTTCAAGCGTGTTTCATGAATAAATTCACAATCATTCTCTCCATTATATGTGATTTACAAGGCCCAAAATACTCACTATAGAATTTTGCTAATTAATTTAAGATAAAAGAATTTAATCAAAATTTCCTTATTTTTTTAAATAAAATCAAAACTCTGGGGAGTGCGAGCAAAAAATTTGAAAAAAGAGAGAAGAGATTCCATATGTACATAATTAAATAAACTTAATTATAAACGGGGAGACTTATGTTATCTAATGGAACAAACCATATAGATATTTAATAAAATTTGTTTGGAAAGATAATCACTTCATTTGTTTTTTATTTCAACATTTTACGGATAAGATTTTTATTTGCGTGAAAGGGTCAGGGCCTCTAAAAGCCAATGCTATCTTATTTTACTAAATAAACTTGATTAAAAAAAGAATTAAAATAATGAGATTTGAATATATGATAGTTTCATTATTAAGATTTTAATATTATATTAAAGAATTATTTCAATAAAAAAATTAAATTATTAGATGAGACTTAATATATGATTTATGTTATTGTCTAAAATACATAGTAAAATATTCCTTGTATTATACTCTTAAATAGATGTAAAGAAACATGTTAGGTTTCTACTGGTTTTAATTTCAGAAAACAAATATTGATTAAGAATTTAAAAAAATTATGAGAACTTTATATGCATTTTTTATTTTTATTTTTTAATTTATTGTTTTTACTTTATTTTAGAAAGCCAAAATATGACTAAAACATTGCTTTTTATTTTTTTTATTTATGTTGAATTTCATAATATTTTTTTATAAGTTCTTATGTATTTATAAAAAAAATTCACGATAGAAATTAAATTGAGAAATCATATCTATGAAAAGAAAAATACATGTGTACTCCTTCAAGCGTGTTTCATGAATAAATTCACAATCATTCTCTCCATTATATGTGATTTACAAGGCCCAAAATACTCACTATAGAATTTTGCTAATTAATTTAAGATAAAAGAATTTAATCAAAATTTCCTTATTTTTTTAAATAAAATCAAAACTCTGGGGAGTGCGAGCAAAAAATTTGAAAAAAAGAGAGAAGAGATTCCATATGTATATAATTAAATAAAAAGAAATGGCAAAATTATTTAAGCAATTTTTTTAATTTTTCTTTTA
>NW_011505089.1:0-4280 GCF_000495115.2 Populus euphratica
CGATTGCCATTGTTATTGAAAATCTTCCACTATCCTATCAGATTTATGTTTTACTCTAAAAACTTATTTACAACTGACTAGATTGCAGTGTTTTGAAGGAGGTACCAGTTCCCATGTCTCATGCCGCATAAGAGCAGTTAGTTCATAAGACATGGCCTCACGCTAGTGAGGTTCAAAAACTACTTGATTGACACATGTGGGTTCAATTGTATCGGGCATGAGGTGTTTGGTAACCCTGTTCAATTGTTTTTAGTTTAAAAATTTTGTTCATAGACCGAGTGGTCATTTGATGGGGTAGAGAGATTGATGGTTGTGGGTGGTAAGAAGTGATTTGTGGTTCAGTTGCAGGTTGAGTAGTGGGTCTAGGTCCTGGGGTAGGATTGACACGATGAATGGAGGGTGGAAGGTCAGCATTTGTGGGTGTGAGGGTGTCACCAGTAGAAGACAAAACCAGTTGAGAAGATAAATTAGAGGAAGTAGAGACTAGAGGGTTACCTGGAGGTGTAGTGACCATGGCAGGAGCATCAACCGAAGACACCAGAGGCGAAGAAGACAGGACAATAACTGGGATTGAATTAGGAACAGTGGAGATAAGTGAGGTAGTGGGTGAAAGTAAAGAGGAAACAGATTCTGTCAATGGTATTTGATCTTTATCAAATAAAACATGGTGTGAAATGTAAACACGCTGAGTGCGTGGATCAAGACACCGATAGGCATTTTGAGTAAGGGAATAGCTTAAAAAAATACATGGTCTGGATTTTGGTTCCATCTTGTGTTTGTTGCATAGTTTGGTGAGAGGGTAATACACACACCTAAATTTTCGTAGTTTGAGATAACTAGGTTGTTGACCGAAAAGAGCTTGATATGAGGAAATATTTTGAAATAGTGGTATTGGTTTATGATTGATAAAGTACGTCGCTGTGTGAAATGCATATGGCTAATATATTAAAGGAAGATTTGCATCATCCAGTAATGTGAGACCAATTTCTACTAGGTGACAATGACGACGCTTGGAAACATCATTTTGTTGTGGTGTGTGTGGAGTAGTAGTGAAATGACTTATGTCATGAAGGGAGAGAAAAGGTTTTAAACTCATATATTCACTCTCATTATCTGAGTATATGGTTTGGATTTTGCTTTGGAACCGGTTTTCCATGAGGTTTTTGAATTGCAAAAATTATTTTGCAACCCTAGATTTTGTTTTCATAGAATAAAACCACATGTATTTGGTGTAATGATCAATGAAAATGAGGTAATACCAAGAGCCATCTAAACCAACATAGTGAGCAGGACCCCAAACATTAGTATAAATATGATTAAGAGGTGTAGTGCTGGATAGACTAGTAGATCGAAACGATTGTTGATATGTTTTATTAATAGAACATGAAGGACATAGAGATGACTTTTGAGTGTTTGTGAACGGAAGTGAAAACTGACGAACAACATTATGAACAATTTTGGAGGAAAGATGACCAAGCTGTTTGTGTCAGCCGTCAATAGAGGTTTTTTCATGCACATTGACAACTATAGGGAAGAGAGTTGCCGCCAATGTATTCAGGAAAATGTAAACACCATTTTCACATGCACCTTTTGCTAGGATCACCCCTGAGTTCGTGTCCTTCACAAGAAAATAAGACGGCTGAAATTCAATAAAGACATTATTTTGAGCAGTAAAATGGTGCACAAATATAAGGTTTTTGGAGATATCTGGAACGTAAAGTGTGTCTTTGAGAATGAAATTTTTGTGTTTTAATTTTAAGGTTAAGGATCCTATATGTGAGACAGTCAAACCTGAACTATCACCAAGCACGACTTCATCAGTATCATCATATTCTGAGTGAATTAATAGGTTGTTGAGATCACTAGTAATATTATGGGATGCAACAGAGTCCATGAGCCATTTATAGTCTATGGCATTAGAGGTAGAAGTGCAGTTTGTTGTGACTGCATAAGAATACAAGTGGGGGCATGTTTTGGTTGCGTGACTAATTTGATGTTGCATTGGGTCGGCCGAATGACTTATTATTGTACCATTTTTCTCTGTGGAGACCCTAGTTTTGTGAGAAACCACTGGGTTTTTTTATTCTTCTGGAAAGAATTTTCTAAAGAGTTCTTGCAATTTGTGTAATTCGCTGATGCCACAAGTTAATGGGTAGTGGATTCTAGCCGTTGAAGGTAGCTGTCATGACCAACCAGCAAATCATGAAGTTCTTCAAAATTCAAGGATTTCTCCCTCGCAAGAATCGGTGTAGCAATTTCCCTGAAATCAGAACCCAAACCATAAAGAATATAAAGAGTTAGATCATCATCAGAGATGGGATGGTCGATTAAAGCAATTTCATCAACCAACGCTTTTATTGTGTGGAGATACTCCTGAATCGATCTATTTCCTTTTTGAATCAAGGTAAGGTCTTCCTTGAGTTGCATAGTTCTCAATCAAGATCGACTAACATACATGTGATTTAGTTTTTTCCATGCCTCATGAGATGTTTTAGTGGTGGCAATGAGGGGATTAATTGAGGTAGAGGTGGAAGCAAGGATTGCACTAAGAATTAATTTGTCCTACCGAACCCAATGGGTTCTTTTCAACGCTGATTGGGAAGTACCATTAGATGAAGAACACATTAAGAGACCAGTGACATAGTCTAGCAGATCATACCTAATTAGAAGAGCTTTAAATTGAGCATGCCATTGCGGAAAGGTGGAGGGAATTAATATTTTTTGATTTGAGTTGTAATGTTAAAAGCAATCAGTGGATTCTCTATATGGGAGGTAGGTTGGTTGATCAGATTTTGAGATATAGACATGTTGGAAGCAGGGATCGTAGTCTTGTTTGAGTTATGGTGCTCTGATACCATAAAGCAAATTATAACAGAGAGAGATATAATAGAGTTCAATAGAAATTTTCCACACTTTTATTACTATTATGGAGCATTAGATTTATATATAATATATGCGAAATGTAAGGAATTACAGAGGAATTATAGTAAGTTAAATATAGAATGATTTGCAATTGTTTTCCTAGAATGTTGTTGCATTATTTGTCTGCATTAATATACATGATTCTTGGCTAGGAATCTGGTGGAGCTATTCTTCATTAGCTATCTTAATAGTGGAAACTTGCACAGAATCTAGAGAAAGAAAATATCAGTTTGATATTTAAAAAATATATTTTTATTTAAAAATAAATTAGAATAATTTTTTATATTTTATATTAATATATTAAAATAATAAAAGTATTAAAAACTAAAATAAATATATTTTTAAAGTATATAAAAACAAAAGTTACACATGGATGAATAAATGACTTCATGAAAGTAAAAGTATTATGGTCAGCACCAATTCAATGATTGTTAGTCTTGCCTAGGATTGACTCATTGACCTAATCTCTCTTATAAATTAACTTAAGTTAATATTAAAAATAAATAATAATTATTTATTACCGATCGAAAGTTATTTATTTTAAATTTAATTATTACTCATTCATTATAAGAAACTTTAATTGTAGTCTCCTCAAATAAATCAACAAGATTATATCTTGAAGGATTTTTAGGTCAAAATTCTCGTATTCTCATCCAACCGAGTTGTTGCATAGAATAATTTTTTAATAAATTTGGATTGATTTAGCCAACAGGTTAACCCGTTTAGCCAAGTTTAAAGACTGAAGCGAAGCATTTTTATATTTTTCACTTTGTTTTCTTAACTTTTTTTTTTTGCAATTGAATCATTTAATTGCAAAATTAACTCTTAATTGTTTTAAATTTATTGGTTAGGAACAAAATTAAAAGATAGGGACCAACTTAAAAAAGACACTGAAAATGGATTGTATTTTTAAAGTTGATTTTAAAAATACACTTTAATCCTCTAGTTTATAAATTTAGACTTTTTTGGTCCCTTATTTTTTCTAAATTATTTTCATAGTTTTTGTTTAAATTATTTTATAACTTTTTTATTTTCATCTAAAATTAATTTGGTTTGTGATAAATTAAGATTCAATAAAAGTACAATCAGAAAGAGAATAAAAGGAGGACAAATCATTAGGTGGGTTAACTTATTATAGTTTTGTGGTTTATCATTATTTTTTTATTTTATTCCCTTAATTCCTTGACAATTTTTTGTTTTTATATTTAAATTATGATTAGATAAGACTATAATAATGAAGGAGTTTTTTTAAAAAACTTAAATTGTATATTTTACATGTTAATTTAGATGGATATACTATATCATTATTTTTCTATTTCAATTCTTTTTAGTTCCATGATAGTTTTTTTTATATTTAA
>NW_011505204.1:0-4009 GCF_000495115.2 Populus euphratica
TTTTCCTTTACCTTTCATGGATCAAATCCCAGAAAGAGTTGCAGGTCATGAATTTTATTGTTTCCTAGATGGTTATTCGGGTTACAACCAAATTGAAATTGCATTGGAAGATCAAGAGAAGACTACTTTCACATGTCCGTTTGGTATGTTTGCATATCAAAGGATGCCTTTTGGATTATGTAATGCACTAGCCACGTTTCAAAGATGCATGCTTAGTATATTTAGTGATATGGTTGAACATTTTCTTGAGATTTTTATGGATCATTTTTTTGTTTTTGGCGATTCATTTGATGATTGTTTGACTAACTTAGAAAAGGTTTTGAGCAGGTGTGAAGAGAAGAATCTTGTACTGAATTGGGAAAAATGTCACTTTATGGTAACAAACGGCATTGTACTTGGTCACATTGTTTCATCAAAAGGAATTGAGGTTGACAAATCTAAAATCGAGTTAATTGCGAACTTGCCAACACCAAAATCTATTAAAGATGTTAGATCATTCCTAGGACATGCTGGTTTTTATAGAAGGTTCATCAAAGATTTTAGTGTAATATATAAGCCTTTAAGTAACCTTCTAACAAAGGATACTATTTTTGAATGGACTGAACATTATGAAGAAGCCTTTGTTAAACTTAAAAACTTGCTTACTTGTGCTCCTGTCATTCAACCTCCCGATTGGTCATTACCTTTTGAAATAATGTGTGATGCTAGTGATTATACCGTAGGTGCTGTTTTGGGACAAAGAAAAGATAAGAAACCTTATGTGATTTACTATGCAAGTAAAATTTTAAATAGTGCTTAAATGAATTATACCACCACTGAAAAAGAATTACTTGCAGTAGTATTTGCATGTGAAAAATTCAAGTCTTATCTTGTTGGCTCACTTGTTGGTTTCTTGTGCATATTAGTCGTAGTAGATTATGTTTCAAAATGGATATAGGTAATTCCAAGTCAAAACAATGATCACAGAACAGTGATAAAGTTTTTGAAAGAAAATATTTTGAGTCGATTTAAAGTCCCTCGAGCCATAATAAGTGATGGTGGAACACATTTCTGCAACAAGCTGCTTGACCGCTTTTTATGATCGGCTTGTTTTAACTCGCAAGTGCACGAGTGTGCGATGTAGCAATTAACTCGGTAAGATCGAGGTCATATCCACAGAGAGCTAGATCTGGAAATTAAGCTAAGTAACAAAAAAAAACTCAAGAGAAATTAAATTAACAATAACTTGGTTGAAAATAATTGATGGATTTGTTTTCAAAGATAAAAAAAATGTAAATAGATTTTAAATGACAAGAAAAGTAAGTCTTGGTCCAAATCAATTTTAATGGTGATGTATTGGTGATTTCTTCAACATATATAAGATAACTCAACCTAATCTCAACGATGGTGATATTAGATCAGAAGATATTACAATGAAGATTAGAAAGATGAAGATTGATTATTGCTTAAGAATGAACAAGTACTTTCATATTAAGTAAGACATTGAATCAAGCAATCTCTATACCAAAACTAAAGTTTGTGCATAAAAATTCAAGATTATAACATTACCTAAATGATTTCTAAAATTTCTTTACAATAATAAATCATTCATGAAGAAAATAAGAAGATAAACATTAAGATTCATTCATATCCTAAAGAACTCACCTCAATCACCATTATCCTTGATTTGGATCCAAGAAAGAGTTTAGCCAACCATGATAAATATAAGAACACTTCAATAAACATGAAAGAACTTGAATCCAACTGAAAAAATAAGTTTTACAAACTAAAGAACCGAAATCTATAAAGAAGAACCCAATACAATTTCAGAAACAATTCGGACGCAAATCTGACTCTAACTTTGGATAGAAATTCGACCCTCTTTGAAGCTTTTTTTGGAGAAGTCTATTAGAGACATATTTATAGAAAATTCTGTCACCTTTCCAGATCATTAAAGAACAGCTCATTTGGACACCTGAGTCAAAAGTTATGGGCAAAACACCGAAAGGTGTTCTGAAAAATCAAATCAAGACAGCTTTACAACTACTTTGGTGCACGTTTTTCTTCCTCATTTATGAGGTGTCTCCTTCTTCTTTTTGACCCAAAATAATGTTAAAATATCCCCTCCAGCTTTCCATCCATGTGCTTGCCTTCTTGGATCAATGGATTGCCCAAAATAAATCAATTGTTATTTGTTGTGTGGACATGTAAGATCATGGATTGTGTTTGGGTTGATTTGAAGGTTGATTTGGGGTTGATTTAGGGCTGATTTGGGGCTGATTTTAGGCTGAATTTGAGCATCAAATAAGTATACAAATGTACTTATTATTTGGGCTAAGATTGACATTGAAACCTTGAGTGCTTAATGGTTGAAGTTTGCACACAACATAAGGCAAGTTTGGGCTTGAAATAAATCATATGATATTCTTTTCTAGAATTGGAATAGAATTGATTTTTGGGACAAATTTGGAGCACTTATTTGAACCAAGATTTGCTTCAATCTTCAACTAAATGTCTCTTCAATTCTTTGTTCTGAATTCCGACGTTGAATTTTGTGAATTAATTCATTTAAGCTCCAAAAACCTATCGAAACATTAAAACAAACTTCATTACTAAAAAACACATCAATTATTATAAAAACAACCAAATAAAAACAATAAATACATATGTAAAATAGGAGACTTAATGACACTTTTGATGCACAATCACCATCCATATAAATTGGACCTAAATCTGAGATCTGTAGCTCCAAATATGACCCAATTACCAAACAGTGTTCCGGTTTGGATTGCACCGACATCTCTTTTCTAAGTTTGGCCATCTCTTTATCCTTGCAATTTAAGTTCTTCAAGTCATCAATCAATCCTTTCATTTATGTGATAGGCCTGCATTAAAAATAGACATTTACCATAAAGTATAGGTATCTTATATTATTAGATACATTATTATAAAACATATTTTAGTTAAGGAGTTATTGATACTTCAAGTGCAAAATGATGATATAAAACCATGATAAAAATGCACTTTTAAGTACTAATCATCATTCAAGTGGGAAGTTTCAATTGAAAGGGACTGATGACCTCGATGCTAGATTAGCCTCATTGGCTAGGAAAGTAGAGTCTCTTGAGATTAAAAAAGTGCATGTCATAAGTGAACAACAAGAGGAAAGTTGTGTTGTTTGTGAGAGCAAAAGGCATAGGACAACTGAGTGTCCTACCATTCCAGGCTTCAAGGAAGTGTTATATGGCCAAACTTCTGATTCAAGTAATGTTAGAAAGCCATTTCCAAACCAAGTAGGCAATCCCTACTCTGAGACCTATAATCCTGGATGGAGGAACCACCCAAATTTTGGATGGAGAAATGAGGGCTCTTCAGTACCTCAAACATTTCAACCTCCACCCCAACCATTTCATGCTCCCACACATAACACATACCAACCACCTCATAAGAGATCCTTAGAGGATACTCTTCAACAATTCATGCAAACACAAGGAGGAATCAACAACCAAGTTTACAAATTCCAAGACCAAACCAATAGGACCTTAGATGACATTCGAAGTCAACTAACTAAGTTGACTCAATCACTAAGCATTCAAGAGAAGGGAAAAATCCCAGCTCAACCAATGCCCAATCCTAGAGGTCAGGTACACATGAGTGAATCCTCACCTAGTGAACCTTCAAACCATGAACAAGTCCAAGCCATCACTACCCTTAGAAGTGGAAAGATTGTTGACAAAGGTGTAGGTTTTAGGATTCCTAAAGGTATTGTAGAGGAGAAATCTAGGGAAAGTGAAGAGGGAATCAAAACACAAGTGACAAATGAGAGTTTGAGTGACAAAGAAGGTGAGATAAATGAGAAAGAGATGAGTGAGAAAGGAGATGATTCGGAAAGAGATGAGTGAGAAAAGACATGATTTAAGAAAAATTGGAGTCAAAATGAGTGATTTAGAATTTGTTCCTAGAGCACCATTTCCACAAAGGTTAGGGAAACCTAAACAAGATCTTATGAACTCAGAAATCTAAGAATTGT
>NW_011500416.1:0-17190 GCF_000495115.2 Populus euphratica
ACTTTAAGGTATTAGGTGTTAAAACACCCCTTTGGGCTTAATTGCTTAGGTTAGGGAGGCTACGAAACCAAACTTATCTATATTTTTATTATTATCATTTTTTTTAACTTTTTTAATTTTTTTAATTATATACAATCCCTTTCTCTTAGTTGTTAGCTTTAACAAAAGAACATAAATAATGTAATAATTCAATATGCAACCCACAATCATATGTTAAAGTGTGTATGTGTAAATTAAGGTTTCAGAATACATGTTAAATAAGTATATGAGCAGAATTAAGTGATAACAATGCGAGAGTTTGTAAATCTGAATATTTCAAGAAGTATTATGATAGATGTTGTTATGAATGATTACTAAGATGCGTCTCAAGAGTCATAAAAGTTCTCCTTACTCTGCCATCATAGTAACAACAATTTTGCACATGCTTTATGAAATAGAAAACACAGTTTTTTTTTCTAGCTACTACCTTCTCCCCCCAACTAAAACAAGACATTGTCCTCAATGTTTAAAGGTCAAAAAGATAGAGTATAGAAGATATCACCTGAAATAACGAACATTGATAAACCTAAAACACACTGAAACAAATATAAGTAACAACAAAACACAATAATAAAACCAAAAGACATAAAGATTTACAAATGAAGGCTCAAATCCAATCTAAACTTTTTACGGCTTTCCTTAGTTGACCAATTTATGCGACTCATAGAAGGATCAATTACAGGAATGAAAGATTGTAGTTGGTCAATCAATTGTTCAGCAGTAGTAGCAGAGATTATGATTTGTCGTGGTAAAGATGTTAGAAATTCCTGTTCCACAGCATGATCAAGAAAAGACAACAACTTATCATAATAACCATTAACATTTAACAAACCTATGGGTTTATGGTGAATGTGCAGTTGGGCCCAAGAGGAAATATGAAAAATCCCTTCCAATGTGCCTAGACCACTTGGTAAAGCAATGAAGGCATCAGCATGGTTAAACATTGCATTCATTCGAGCTAACATTGTGGAGACCTGAAGTTCCTCTCCAATTGTTTTTCCAATGATGTCCCTTTGTGCTAAAGCTTCGGGGACGACCACCAAAACTTGGTGACAATCCTTATCTTCTCTTGTCTACCCAAAACATCATTGATAACATCAAAATTAGAACTACTTGAACATGAAAGTTGGAGCAAATTGTCTCAGCTTTCTTGTGTAAAAAATTCAGCTTATTTGGACTTCTAGAATTCCAGATATGGGCCAAACACTGAATAGTGCTTGGGTTGGAAGACAGATTCGAACTTCTTTGTTGTTGCTCCAATTTGGACTTGAAAATGGCCTTTTTTTTTTTTATCTTAGACTCCATATGAAAGTTATAGTTCTATGTCTTACCTTTCCATCCATATAAAGTAGACCTAAATTTAAGATCTACAACTCCAGATATGATCCAATTACCAAATAGTGTTCCGGTTTAGACTACACCAACATCTCTTTTCAGAGTTTAGCCATCTCTTTGACCTTTCAATTTCAGTTCTTAAATTCATCAATCAATCCTTTCATTTATGTGATAGGCCTGCATTTAAAATAAACATTTACCACAAATTAAAGGCATCTTATATTATTAGATATATTATTATAAAACATGCTTTAGTTAAGGAGTTATTAATACTTCAAGTGCAAAATGATGATATAAAACCTTGATAAAAGTGCACTTTTAAGTACTAATCAATTAGCACCCCAAATACGCTCTATCTAAGGTAAGATGCATTGTTTTATTGTCTGATAAAATCTAAAGTCGTATTGTGTTTTCTAATTTATCAGTTTGTCTAAGGTTAAAGAAAAGCCCTCCTTAATAATGAGGTTCTTATTTTAATGGGAGTAAAAACCTAACCGTTCTAGTGTCTGAAAAAAATAAATTTAATATCCAAAATACGCATTACGTGTAATGTCGTACTCTAATTACTAAAAGACAAATAAAATATATTTTTTTTGTTTTTGTAATTTTAGTCAATGTTTTCTTGACTTTAATAAACTAATTATTAAAGCCAAAATGTATGCTAAAACATTGTTTCTTTTTTTTTTGGTGTATGAGAAACACAATATGATTTTTTAACTTTGAGACATTTGACAGTATGCACGAAAATCAGGTATTTTAATACTGGATTTTGTATTTTTATGACATAAAATACAGATCAATATAAAGCAAAAAAGACATAAACAAAAAGTGGAGAAATCACAAATATTAAAAATATTTTTTTCTTTTAATTATTTATCATTGGGTCGAACCTGGTCCAAAACCAAATGGGCTAGTTACTGTGTATAAGTACAGTAACTAGCCCCCCTTATTAGGTGCAAAATGTGAATTATTCACGTTTTACATGCAAATATAGGTCGGGATATCAAAAGGGAAATAAAATGGGATAGCAAAAGGTTAGCTGCGGTGGCATTCAGGTGATTCTGTTGGTTGTGAAGGCGTTGTTGTTGTAGTGGCTGTGTTGGTGGCCAGCTGTGCTTCTCCTTCTTCTTCCTTTCCCTCTTATGTTTTTTGCTCTTTTTTTTATTCCTTTTCCTCTCATCTTTTCTCTCTTCTCTCTTCTATTCTCTACCCTCTCTCTTCTCTAGTGTCTTTTTTTTTTGTCATTGTCTTTTCTCTTCCCTTTCCCTGTTTTTATAGGCAAAAATAGGGGAAGACAATAGATGGGGCGACCACTGTGTTGCCACCCCGAACTGTCCAAGGGATACGTCCCCTCAATTCTTTCACCACTAGGGAAGGGAAATTAGTAAGAAACAGAGAAGAAAATCTTCTTCCTCTGTTCTCCACGCATCCAAGGGAAGAAGAAGACATATGGCGCCATTCAAAATGGCAACGTTTTGACCTCTCTATTTTTTGGTGAACAGTGTATGAAATAGTGCTGTTTTGGATAAAATACATCATTTCATTTAAAAGAAAAAGGCGGCAAAAACATGTTATAGTTCACATTGGTTCTTAATTTGTAATTTGTTTAATTGATTTCTAAATTGCAATTTTGATTTAAAAATCATTGCAATTGCACCTCTGTTATAAATAAAAAGTGGCTCTGAAGTTGGTCGCCTTTTTCATTTTGGTCATTGATTTTGAATTTATATAATTTGACCCTAATTCAGTCATAAACTTCTAATTTCTTTAATTTAGCCCTTGATTTGGTTTAATTACAGCCCTTCTATTTACATGTCTTTTCCAATTCGGTTCTTAGTTTCAAATTTCTTCAATTAATTCCCTAATTAGCTATCAAACTTCAATATTTATATTTTTTTTGTGCAGAGGCCCAAAAATGGGATATGACATACCCAACAAGATAAGAATCAAATTTGAAAGAAAAAGAAAAAAAAGATGGATAATTTTGGATTGAAGGGTTAAATTAAAAAGAAAAATAAAATTCAAAAAATAACTAAAAGAAGAAACCACTAAAAGAATGAGGGATAAACCTAATAAAATATATCTAATGATGAAAATCAAAACAATTATAAAAATACAATAAGGGCAAGAAAAACTTAAGAAACAAAAAGAACTAGGACCAAAGACCAAGATCGAAGAAATAAAAAATAATAAATTTATATTAAAGGGTAAAATTAAAAAAAATTAAAAATTAAAAAAAAAAACTAAGAAAAAAATTACAAATAAAAAGAACGTTGACCATCACTCAAATTACCGCAACTAAGATGCTACTGTGGAATCTTAAATGACTGGTGCGAATTTTAGCGGGAAAGAGGGACAAAAATTACAAATAAACTAAAATATTATCAGCGATTGTCCATAAAAGAAAACAACCAACACGTGTATTACCTTGACCAAAAAGCCGCTGCAGGGAATCCAATGAGACGGAGAAATGAGGTTCTTAACCGGCAGATTCGGCCACACCGAAGGCCGCAGATTAGTACATGGGGCAGGAACCACACCTTGTTATGAAGCCATAGCTATCATTATCAACGATTTGAGGTTACGCCTCAGCACAGAAGCGGCTCTGTATGCCTAGGCAGCTCGTCATCCCAAAAAATTGACCAAGCTTTCATTTTAGTACTATAACCGCCAAAATTGCTTATACCCACCCTCCCCTTGAATTCAAGGATTATTTCAAAGAGATCCTACATTTTGCATCCTCAGGAATTAATTATGTTCCGTTGGTATTATTTATTTATTTTTCACTTGATCTTGATAAATTTCAGTTCGACAATGCATTCCTCGAATTCTAGTGAAAAGGATTACGCATGAATAAAAATTGCGCAGAGCAAGTTATTATTTAATATCGAGTTTGATTGATAACCAATCAATACATATAAGAAATAAAAAAAATAAAAAATACAAATCAATAGTATTATTACAACAAGAACAGCATCGATCCTAGACGAAAACGTGAGAATTAATTCGAAGACAAAGATCCACTGCTGTCCATAAACTAGAAGAATAGAATTTATCAGACGTGGAAACCTAACTTGCTGCAACAAAGTTTGGCTTCAGCGTTTGGTGCTCTTCTGATGTGGTTTCCAGTAGGTCTTGATCTTACGAAAAGGGCTCTTGCATTGTTAATAAATTAGTTTGTTAAGCGTGAAAAATGAATACAATAAAATTGGTAGTTATGGAAGATCATGATATACAAAAATACCTTATTATATATTTCATGCCAATGTTTAATCAATTCTCGACTTCTTACGGCTACGAGCCGACCCCTCCATTCGAGATTTTGATTTTCTGTTATTGCAATCATTTGTGTTATGAGAAATGTTGAGAGATTTTTTTTATATATAATAATAAGAGGAGATGAAAAGAGCCCTTACATGTTATCTTTGAGTTTAGTACTTTCGTCCTTCCCCAGAAATTGCTTAAACCACTTCACAGAATTCTTGGCATATCGTTTCAAGTTGTTTTCGTAGTCAATGTAGAAGAGACCAAACCTTGAACTATAACCGGATGCCCATTCAAAATCATCCAAGAATGACCAAGCAAAAAACCCCTTGACATCGACACCATGGTCACTGCAAAAGTCAAGTTTTTAGAGCAGATCAGACTGAGAAACAAATTCCTTTTAAAATAAAAACTAGTACAGTTTGGAAAAGGAAGCCAGAACACGAATTTGGAAAGAACAAACTCACTTGATAGATTTCAAAACATTGTGGAAAATGTCTTTATAATATTGCTCTCTTATGGCATCATTGAGGGCTTCCTCTAATGACGAGGAATTCACGTCATCAACTCCTAATTAAAAAAAACCCAACAGATCAGTAAATCAGAGCTTCTTGACAACTACAACCATAAACACATGAGGGTTGTTAACCCTGTTCTTACCATTTTCAGTGATATATATTGTTGGACTTTCATACGCGTCCTTGATGTAATTCAAAAGATGACGAATACCTTCGGGATAAATATAAAGCCAACTTGAACCCGCCTGCGAATTTGATTTATATATCTCAATACCAAGGGGGAAAAAGAAAGATTCTACACATATCAATTACTAATTTGTTGAAACAAGAATGAAGAATCACATTCACCTGTGGGCCTATTGGTATTCCATTTCTCTCCCCTGTACGCAAAATAGTGAGAAAGTGTAGACTTTTAGACCATCTTATTCTAAGATTTTTTTTTTTTATCATTTACTGAACAAGTAAATAAATATTTCACCTGGCCAGTTAAGACGAGCATCTTCCATAAACCCAATATTCTTATAGTTAACATCCTCAACATTCTGAGCATAATATGTAGTGTAGTAATTGACCCCAATAAAGTCATAAGATCCTCTCAGCATCTTGGATTCCTCCTCAGTGAATCTAGGCAATCTTCCTCCAACGTAGTCGTGCATATTCTGTGGATAGTCACCTTTCGTTAGAGGATCCATGTACCTGCCAAAAACATAGAATTTAATATCTTGGTTTCTTCTCCATAGAATTTAAGAATCCAAATTAATGTTTCAACTTATTATATTATCCAAATCAGCTGGCAAAGTGCTTACCATCCAAGCATAAAATCAAGGCTTCGTTTAGTTGCCATCCGATCACTTTCACTAGTTGAGTAAGGTTCAAACCAATGAGAAACGAGGGTTATCCCAATTTTTCCTCCTTGACACGCCTGACGAGATTTTTCAATGATAAAATTAGCACAGTCACACTGAAAACTTTGGTGAAATATGTTATGAAACGAACCACAAATTATAGCTTTAGCTTTAGCTTTTGCAAACCTGATACTTTTCCTTGTATAATTTCACAGCCGTTGCATGAGCAAGCAATAGATGATGGGTTACAATGTAAACCTCAGTGGCGCCAGAGATTTTGGGTTGGCCTGGATAATTCTCCAAAGTTGAAATTCTGCCGGGTGCCATTGTGCCCGTGTCATAACCATTGACACTAAACATAAAAGGCTCATTTAAAGTGATCCAGTGCTTCACTCGGTCTCCAAATCTTTGAAAGCAAAGCTCCACAAAGTCTCGGAAATCGTTTCTATATGAGTTTTGAAATTATTAGATTCAAGCATGGAGGATTTAAATTAAAGTGAGATGTTTATATAATATGAATACAAAAACGATCGCTTACAAAATATTAGGGCTCAAGAAACCACCATATTTGTCCTCAATTGCTTGTGGAGTGTCCCAATGAAAGAGAGTTACATAAGGCTGTATACCTGTACATTTCAAAGCAAAAATAATATGAGAAAACTAAAAACGTTTTGTATGAAAGTTTGGAAAATGCTTTACAAATTTTCGAAATTCAAGCAAAGTAAGATTGCCCCTGCATTTACCATAGCCACTTCAAGAATCTTATTTAGTCGGTAACATTATTATGAAACACAGTGATCGAGGAAAAGGAAAGGGTTATAACCATTTTTTATGAGCTGAGCGATGAGATTGTTGTAAAACTGGATCCCTTCTTCGTTTATTCCAGCACTTAGTCTGCCATCTGATGAATTCAATTCGATGATTGAAAAATCAAAGAAAGGAAAAATATGGGACTTCGAAAGTCAAGTCGCGTCCCATCGTCGTGAATTGAAAAGGAATGAGATGTAGGGTAAAAACAAAGGAAAACACTTACGTGGTAATACCCTAGACCAGGAAATAGAGAATCTGAAAGCATCCATTCCCATTGCCTTCATTCTTTGCACATCTTCCTATAACATTTTGTGTGTAAAATATATCAGCAAGTGTAATGGTGATCAGATCGACAAAAGGCAACTAGAAGAAAAATAAGATGAACATCGTACCTTATAGCGATTATAGAAATCAACTGCCACCTTTGCATTGCTATGGTCACTTATCCTCTCTGTAATTTTTCAGAATTTGTTCTTAAATTCCATTGAATGTATATTATTTGATAACAATCATATGTACATCTTTAATTTGCACGCACTTTCTCCCCCTAACCCAAAAATAAGATCAACATGCTGGCAGGTGACTCCTTGAGAGATTTATATTCGTTGTTTTAGTTAGGAAAGAATCGTAACGAACTCCTGCATTGAATAAAGAGATACCTGGATGCTCCTCGATGAAGGTGTCCCATATATTCGGCCCTTTACCTCTCCTGTTTGTTTCACCTTCAAACTGCATATAATTTAAACTTTATCAGAGAACAAACAATTGAGGCGTTCCTCACTTCGACCAGAGTACTTGAAGCAATGTTGTACCTGGTAAGCTGAAGAAGAAGATCCAAAAACGAATCCATCTGGGAAAGAATTACGACTCAACTGGGCAATACTTCCCATGATATACACTTGGTTTTTGTTGAGCAGCCTTGCAGAAGAGCAATTAAAGCTTGAGCAGTGCTAAAGATTGTTGGATGATCAGAATAAAGAATGTATAGTGAGATAGCAGTGAAAAAATAAATAAATGAACGTATGAAGTATGGATTTTGTAAGAACATCAACATGCCAGAGCCTATTTATAGGCATCATTTTGTAAGGTTATCCTCAACAACCAAGAAGGATAATTGTGGTCACCTATTATTATTTGTTTCAATTGACCGATCAATGAAAATGCAATTTGGAACTTCTAACTGGATAAGGATATTTGTCATTCGAGGAATCCATGGTGTTGAAACCTAGCAACTGTACTTGAATCTACCAACTTAAGATTCCGTGCTCTAATTGCACGGTGAAGCCTAGCAACTGTAATTGAATCTTGCAGAGAAAATTCAGCAACCGGATCGTCAACATAAGAATTTTCAACGACAATAATTTTCTTGTCTGATGGCAATGAAGCCAAGCGAAAGTTTCCAGTCCAAGAAGAGTTTTTAAATGGTAATGCGTGGATGATGACCTTTCTCATTCAGACATGAATTATATTCTGAGCTACAAAAAACATTACCAATAACTTGTTAGAAATTTGCATTAAACAATTGTCATTTCTTTACGCTGAATTAGCCAAGTCAAGCACTATACATGATCTTTAACCAAAAGCACCAATTACGATCAATCTCTAAGATGACCTTTCTTCAATCCCAAACTGACAACCAATCTCTAAATCGTGCAAGAAATGCTTTGAAGCGATCAACTAGTCATCAGCCTGGAATTCATTTGGCTTTGAAGCCATCAACTAGTCATCAGCCTGGAATTCAATTTTACAACTGTCTGGAGTTTATTTTCCAAGAAAGTTTATCCGCGCGAAAACTTCAATTTGATTAGGAGAAACAAACTGCGTTTCGCTTCTATCGGAATTCAAGCCTCCAACGAATTCCTTTACAATTAGCGGTATTAGATTACCATTTTTATCATACTATCACCATTATCTAGGCACGATTAAACACAGAATACAAATCACACAACCAGTATAGTGCCTCAAGTTCACGTAGTTATTGTCATTGTACTTCATTATTGAGATTTCCGAACATTTGCAAGATGCTTATAGACCCTTTTTCTTTTCTTTAGTTGAAAGCTTGTCAATAGGAAACCTATAATTATGCTACCATGCATGGCTACATATACGAGGATTATAAATAGGAGCTGAATAACATATATAGGTGTATCTTTAATTTATTTCTTTATAGTAATCCAGTAGAATTAAATTAAAAGAGCACCATTAAGAAGATAGTGACCGAAGGAATAAAAACTTACAATATAAGTATCTAAAAGAAGGAAACAAAAAAACAAAAATCAAACTAATTAGTCTAGTTCAAGATACATTTAAGACTTCTAATCTGATTAGAACTTGTGTAACTAAAGTTTCTAACTGAAGATTTCAACTAAAAGGTCAAAAGTTGAAAGATAAAATAAAAAATCACATTGCAATCATAGAACTTGGACTCAAAAATAAGTTGATTATGAACTAACTAGATAGATCAATAAAAGCATTTGTATAGAAGAATAATAGCCTGACACTGAAAATTGTCTATAATCAACCTATGCCATTCTTTAAGCTAGATTTTGTTCAAGGTCTATAGTGGTGAAATTGATGATTACTAGTCTTAATCTCCTCACAATAAAAAAAAAAAAGCATCCTCATAATTAACAAACCCTTTCGTAGAAAAAAACCTCTAGTGCTAAGACTATTATTAAGTAGGAGCCACATGAACACATAAGTTTTAAGAGGTGCCAAACCTTTTCAAAGCAAAAAAAACAAAAAGCCCTTGTAGCATATAGGCTATCTAGAAATTTGCAACTAGAATGAGCTGAATAAGTGTTGCAACTATCAAATTTTCATACCTTACTATCTTCACCTCTAGAAAAAACTAAGCCACGCTCCACCTCTACAATTAAATTTCCTTGCATATAAAGTTCATGAGACCTCAGATTCCTTTTCCAAGTCTAGCTGACTAAATTATCAATCGGGCTATATACACTTACAAAGCCAACTGGTTGCTACAGAGAAAGATTAAATAGTTTAGGAAATAAATTATGAAGAGGAGTTGGAGTACCTAGCCAAGAATTGACCCAGGACCAAATGTTATTGTCATCATCTATGTTGAATTCCTGATAATATTTAAAAGTTTGGTGTTGAATAAGATAATTAATATGATCATGTTAAAAATTTATAATGAACTATTAAGGATAAATCATCCTATTGAAACTTTCTTTGTGTGTGGTTCCCAGTTGAGTAATAAAAAGTTTAACAACCCAGCCTTTTCAAGGCCAAAATCACTGGATTTTTTTTTTCAATACACGTGTCCATAATATTATTTTTCCATACTCCTAGGTTTACATTACATCATATCGACATATTAATAAATTCTCATTCTTGTTCTAATCTCATATCATCATTCATACAAGAGTGTCGAATAACAAGTTATACAACTAATACTTTTGTTATCTTGACCGCATGTGATTCTTACAACATGACATCCTTAGATGAATACCTCATATGAGTATTCATACACTTCATATCAACTTGTTCGTACATTCTCCTCCATATTCCATTTCAATATTTTATTACTAGTTTTTACAAAAGGGGTCGGATGGCTAATTGAGTGATTTACATGTCTGTTCATTTAGAACTCATATCACCTATATTATGCGAGTATATAATTATTTTCAAAATGTGTGAGCCATGAAATGAATTTCCTTACACATCATGTTGGTATGACGTCCCTATTATAGGATAAGGTAATTTTAAGCATTATAGGTCATTTAAGAAAACATAATAAAACAAGATTAAATTCATATTTCATTCATGGACCAAAAAGCATGATTCTTTAATTTTCCTTTATTTATGTAAATACCACCATTAAAAATTCATCAATTACCGAGGCTAATCGCAGTACTCAAACCCAATCATTCATCTTGAATATCATCAGCCGAATTAATGTTTTTCTCTGTTCAAAGCATAACCATTATAGTCCTTTCATATACTTAGTATATATGAAATGTAGTATTCATGAACACATTAGTTCTTAAAACTAACTTATACACTCAAGTCTGACTATCCTCTTAGAAGGCTATTAGGTGAAGCCAATCATTTATTCATCCTATCATCCACTAGGGTGCCATTAGCTGAAGGTACTCATATTTGTTTTCCATCTCGGTCATCCACTTAGGATGCGATTAGCTGAAGCTAGTCATTTCTTCATCCTGATTATCCATTTAGTATGCTATTCATCGAAGCTAGTCATTTATTCATCCCAATTATCCATTTAGGATGCCATTAGTCATAGTTAATCATTTGTTCATCTCGATTATCCACCTAGGATGCTATTAGCCGAAGCTAGTAATTTATGTATCTCGATTATCCATTTAGGATGCCATTAGTCATAGTTAATCATTTGTTCATCTCGATTATCCACCTAGGATGCTATTAGCCGAAGCTAGTAATTTATGTATCTCGATTATCCATTTAGGATGCCATTAGTCATAGTTAATCATTTGTTCATCTCGATTATCCACCTAGGATTCTATTAGCCGAAGCTAGTAATTTATGTATCTCGATTATCCATTTAGGATGCCATTAGTCATAGTTAATCATTTGTTCATCTCGGTCATCCACCTAGGATTCTACTAGCTGAAGCTAGTAATTTATGCATCTCGATTATCCATTTAGGATGCCATTAGTCATAGTTAAACTTTTTTTCATCTCGGTCATCTACCTAGGATGCTATTAGCCGAAGCTAGTAATTTATGCATCTCGATTATCCATTTAGGATGCCACTAGTTGTAGTTAATCATTTGTTCATCTCAATCATTGACACGATCAAAGAGTTGATGTCTTATCCCAAGTGCAAAAGTGTCAAAGTAATAAATAACCCGGCAAGACCGGGGTCGAACCACAAAGAGGTTAACTATATAAATTATAAATAAAAACAACAACAACAATAATAAATAAAAACAACAACAACAACAACAATGATGATGGTGTGGTGAAGATGAGTTAAAGAGGACTTTGAGATATAAAATTAATGTGAAGATTATACAATGATAAAAACAAATGTCAAGGTTAGAGGATACACTAATAGTATTAGAGATAAGTAAGGTATAAACTCTTTATTAATTATCAACATGATCATATTAATCATCTTATTTACATAACACCATATTTATAAATTTTATCAAGTATTCATGATGCTAACTTATGTTGACAACAAATCAAGTTCCTCTCATAATAACGATGTCGGCCGAATACTACGAAGGATCAAGTATTTGATGTACCAATTGTTACACAACACAAATCTAGATTAACCATTTAACAAGTAAGGTATTAAGAATTAATAAGATAAAAATGATAAGACATGTTAATAGTAAGTTGTTTAGGATATAAGCATTCAAGTCCATATTGAGTTTATATTTACTTATCCTAACACCATTAGTGAAACCTTTTCACCTTGATATAATTAACTTAGCTAGACATTATGAAGGAGAAAAACTTAAAGAAACAATATAAGAACATAAACATGATATAAGTTAACTAAGTATAGTAAAGGAAATGAAAAACATGAACAAGAGATTAATGAAACCAAAACTTAAGCATTACAACAATATAAAGAGAAAGAGCAAGAACATGATCTTGATATGGAAAACAAGATGCCCAAATGAATGGCAAATGCCTCCTTTTATAGGCTAAAATTCAGAACTATTGATGTGGTAATTGATAATTGATGTAGTGGCCAACTATTGATTAGTGGACTTGGTGAACAACATCACTCAAGCACTTTGGATGGCTGAATTGACATTGATGCAATCCAAATTTAGCAAAGTGTTCATGAAAGTTGTTGGAAATTGTCTTTTCCTTCTACCCATAAAATTTCAGATCATTTGGATCACTACAGCTTGAGATATGTCTAAAATACTGAGTAGTGCTGCTGGTGGACGTGATGGATAGCCCTCATGCTCTTGTATGGATGAAATCTCATTTCTACCATCGAATTTGATTTGGTTCTCTTCATGCAAGTTGTTGGAAATTGTCTTTTCCTTCCACCCACCAAATTTCAGATCATTTGGATTTCTAGAACTGTAGTTATGGATAAAACTTTGAGTAGTGTTTGGGCTAGATTGCAAGACAGATTCGGACTTCTCTTTTGTAACCAAACTTTGAATTTGAAAATGGAAAATTTAGGTCTTTCCATACCATGAAAGTTGTAGGCCTATTTTTTATCTTTCCAGCCATATAAATTAATATGAAATCCAAGATCTATAGCTCTAGATATGATCCGATGACTGAACAATGTTCGAATTTGAAGTGAATCGGCATCTCCTTCGTAAGCTTAGCCTTTTCTTTGTGCTTTCACTTCCAATAGTTAATTACAACAATCAATCCTTTGAATTATAAGAATACCTATATTTAAAATGAGCATTTACCATAAATTAAAGGTATCTTATATTATGAGACTTGTTATTACAAAACATGTTCTAGTTAAGGAGTTATTGATACTTCAAGTGCAAAATGATGATATAAAGCCTTGATAAAAATGCACTTTTAAGTACTAATCACACCCCCCAACCAGCTTATTACTAGTCCCTAGTAATCAAAGCGTTAAAATAGAAAAACAATTTGCAAGTTTCCCAAAGCAAGGTATTCATCATTTAACTTTCATTACTCTATCCAAGTAAACAAACTCTCATTAAATTTATATATATGTGCTTCATATTGTTGAAACAAGATATTAATAAACCTTCTTTTTTTATGTGCTCAATGTAAGAAAACATAAATGATGGGGCTTTTATTAGAAGAAAACAATATTATGTTCTAATGTTTAAGGTTAACGTCCTTGGGTTGAGATTATTATTTTTTTCTCTTTTTTTTTTTCTTTTTTTATATACATTTAACTTAAAACACAATGCATTTGTAACCCATATAATGAGCTTTCGGCTAATGACTCTCAGACCAGTTGGTCTTAGGGCATTAGGTGTTGAGACACCCCTTCGAGTTTAATAACTCGGGTTGCAGAAACTAATACATAGATAGTGCAATGTTTGATTCTCTTAAGCTTTTCTCCTCAACCCATATAACAAGCGTTAGGTCAGTAGCTCCCAAGTCAGTTGACTTTAGGGTATTAGGTGTTAAAACACCCCTTCGGGCTTAATAACTCAGGTTAGGGAGGCTACGAAACCAAACGTATCTACATTTATATTTATTTTTTTAATTACATTTATAGCTCCCAAGTCAGTTATTTTTCTTTTTTTTTCTTTTGTGTTTTTTTTAAAGCAAATTATATACTATCCCTTTCCTTTAGTTGTTACCTTTAACAGAAGAACATAAATAATGTAATAATCCAATATGCAACCCATAATCATATGTTAAAGTGTGTGTGTGAAAATGAAGGTATAAAAATACTTGTTTTAATGAGTATATGAGAAGAAGGAATAAATAATAATGCAAGAGTTTGTAAACCTGAATATTTCAAGAAGTATTATAATAGACCTTGTTAAGAATGTTTACTAGGATGCATCTTAAGAGTCACTTTAACAAAAGAACTCTTTGACTCTACCATCATAGTAACAATGGTTTTGCAAATAGAAAGCACAACTAGTAACTTTTTTTTTTGTTGGAAATATCAATGATTAGTACTTAAAAGTGCATTTTTATCAAGGTTTTATATCATCATTTTGCACTTGAAGTATCAATAACTCCTTAACTAAAACATGTTTTATAATAATGTATCTAATAATATAAGATACCTATAATTTATGGTAAATGTCTATTTTTAATGTAGGCCTATTACATAAATGAAAGGATTGATTGATGAATTTAAGAACTGAAATTGAAAGGATAAAGAGATGGCCAAACTTAGAAAAGAGATGTCGGTGCAATCCAAACCAGAACACTGTTTGGTAATTAAGTCATATATGGAGCTATAGATCTCAGATTTAGGTCTACTTTATATGGATGAAAAGGTAAGACATAGGGCTACAACTTTCATATGGAGCCCAATATCTAAAAAGGCCAGTTTCAAGTCCAAATTGTAGTAACAACAAAGAAGCCCGAATCTATCCTCCATCCCGAGCACTGTTCAGTATTTTGGCCATATCTGGAGTTCTAGAAGTCAAAATGAGCTGAATTGTTTACTCAAGAAAGCTGAGACAATTGCCTACAACTTTCATGTTTTCAAGTGGCTCCACTTTTGACGTTAGCAATGACATTTTGTGTAGATAAGAGAATATAAGGATTCTCACCAAGTCAAGAGTTGGCCACCCACTCATCAATTAGTCATCAAATCAACAGTTCCCAATTTTGGCCTATAAAAGGAGGCATTTGCCATGCATTTAGGTATCTTGGTCTCCAGATCAAGATCATGCTCTTGCTTTCTCTCTTTGTATTTTTTGTAATGTTTATGCTTTGCTTTCATTAATATCAAGTTTATGCCTTTCATTTCCTTTCATTTACTTAGTTAACTTCTATCTTATTTATGTTCTTATTTTATTTATTTTATTTATTTATTTTTCTTTCTTTCATTATATCTAGCTAAGTTAATTATGTCAAGGTGAAAAGGTTACACTAATGGTGTAAGAATAAGTATAATGTAAACTTAATATGGACTTTAATGTTTGATACTAACATGTTTTATATTTGTTATCTTGTTTACTCTTTAATACTTTGCTTGTTAAATGACTAATCTTGATTTATGTTGTATAACACTTGGTACAACAAATGCTTGGCACTTTCATAGCCCATATTGTATGGTATAACCGACACCTAAGCTATGAAAGGAACTTGATTTGTTGTTAACATAAGTTATAATCATGAATGCTTGACGAGATTTACAAGTATTAGCATTAATTGAATAAGATGACTGATGTAATCATGTTAACAATCTATAATCCAATTGGAACCTTGTTTCTGTGTGGTTTCCAATTGAATAATTAGAGTTTATATTATACTTGTTTGACATACCATTAGTGGAATCTCTAACCTTGACAATTTTTATTATCATTGTTTAATCGTTACATTAATATTCCTTCTCCAAGTTCTCATCATCATCTTCTTCTTCTCTTTCTTTATTATTATTATTATTATTATTATTATTATTATTATTATTAGTACTACTACTAATACTACTACTATTATTATTATTATTACTATTACTATTACTATTTTTATTATTACTACTACTAATACTACTACTACTACTACTAGTATTATTATTATTATTATTATTATTATTATAGTTATTGTTGTTATTGCTATTATTGTTGTTTATAATTGTTGTTTATAATTTGTACAATTAACCTCCCTATGGTTCGACCCCGGTCTTGCCGGGTTATTTATTACTTCGACACTCCTACATTTGGGAGAAGACATCAACCTTTTCATCGTGTCAATCAACTACTACCCCTTCCCCCCAACCAAAAAAAAAACATTGTCCTCAATGTTATAAGGTAGAAAGATAGAGGGTAGAAGATATCACCTGAAACAACGAACACTGGCAAACCTGAAACACACTTAAACAAATATGAGAAATAACAAAACAAAATAAAAAAATACAAGGTTTCACAAACGAAGGCTCAAATCCAATCTAAGCTTTTTACAGCTGTCCTTAGTTGACCAATTTATGCAACTCATGGAGGGATCAATTATAGGAGTGAAAGACTATAGTTGGTCAATCAATTGTTCAGCAGTGGTAGTAGAGATTATGATTTGTCATGCTGAAGACATTAGAAATTCCTGTTCCACAGCATGATCAAGAAAAGACAACAACTTATCATAAAAACCATTAACATTTAACAAACCGATAGGTTTATGGTGAATGTGAAGTTGGGCCTAAGAGGAAATATGAAAGATCTTTTCCAATGTGCCCAGACCACCTGGCAAGGCAATGAAAGCATCAGCATGTTTAAACATTGTATTCATTCGATCAAACATTGTGGAGACCTATAGTTCCTCTCTCGTTGTTGTTCCAAAATATCACCATGTGCTAAAACTTTGGGGACAACCCACAAAATGTAACTACCTCCTAAAAATACAGCTATTGACACACCCCCCATTAACCCAAGGCTGCCTCCTCCATACACTAAATGAATCTTTCTTGCAGCTAATACCTGACCAAGATGATTTGCTGATTCTAAAAACTCTTTTTCTTTCCCAAGACTAGATCCACCAAAAACACAAATATTTTGTATTTGATGACTTGAGGAACTTGCCATTTCTACACACTTTGATATTTGTGAAATGTGTGGGCTGAGTAGAAATGAAGGGAATGAAGAGAAGAATTTATAGATGAGAAAGTGAAAATGCAATCATATCACCTATATGTAGGCCAGCTGGAGTCTCTCTCTCTCTTTTATTATTATTATTATTATTATTATTATTATTATTATTATTATTATTATTATTAT
>NW_011500416.1:17224-55488 GCF_000495115.2 Populus euphratica
ACAAACCTGAAACACACTTAAACAAATATAAGAAACAACAAAACACAATAATAAAACCAAGCATGTGTATGTACTACTAGTTGTGATTGTGGCTCACATCTTCCCTTGGTTTTACGTCCAAGAACGTCTTAAACGCCCTTTATGGGTCGGGGATAGGCTTCCCATCCAGTTTTCTTAAAAACTGGCAAACAAGGTCTTTTTTAGTCAGATTCCCAAGACTATATCGAGCATGTTCTTTATGGAATTGTGACCATAAATCATAAATTGCACGATACACATCTCCACTAGTGTGCGTCTCAAGAGTCAATAGAAGATTATTTAAAGACTCCTTACTTAGTCCATCCTTAATGAATTGTATTTTATCTTCACGATTTACATATATCATTCCTAAAGAACGACATTTTGTATTACAAGTCCATCTGGCACATCTGTGATAGACTTGCAGTCGTTTCGCATGACGTTTCTTTGCAAAAATGCTTTTACCTATTCCAGGCATGTATGAAATGAAAGAATTTGAGGACTCACCTGATAATCGGACCTTTGCTTCAATTAGCCAGCGAATATCTTCAGGAATTCCATGGTTCATTAACAATCGCATTCTTGCACATCTAGCACGGTAAATTTTTGTAATCGCATTCTGAGGCAGAGCAGGAAAATACTTTTTTAATTTTTCAAAAGTGGTGTCCATTTTCAAATGAGAAGAGATGTAATGAAGGGAGAAAGAGCAAAGAATTAAACAAATATATACACAGATATCAGTTATTATGGGAAACTGAAAAAACCGACTGAAGTCATGGAGTACCGTTATCCGTCATTTGACTAGGGTGGAAAAAAAAACACTAGCAAAACAAAGGTCACACCAAAAGAAAACACAAAATCAATGTGAGAGAGAAGAAAACAAATATCAATCTTTATATAAAGGATCACCCAATTCAATAGAGTTCTTTTCAATTGAAAAGTTGTCAAAGTAAGCTTTCAAACGATGTCCATTTACCTTGAAAACATTACCATTCTTTGGATTCTTGATATCAAAGGCCCCATATGGATACACATGTTTCACAATAAAAGGACTGCTACATCTTGATCTTAGTTTTCCAGGAAATAAATGAAGTCGAGAATTATAAAGCAAAACTTTTTGACCAACATTGAATGTTTTTCTCAGTATTTTCTTGTCATGAAACTCTTTGATTCTTGCTTTATGAATTCTTGCATTTTCATATGCATCATTTCTTATTTCCTCAAGCTCATTTATTTGTAATTTCCGCAATTGACTAGCATCATCAAGATTTGAATTGAAAGCTTTAATAGCCAAATACGCTTTATGTTCAATTTCCATAGGCAAGTGACAAGGTTTTCCATAGACTAGTCTATAAGGTGACATACCTAATGATGCTTTATAAGCTGTTCAATAAGCCTAAAGTGTATCATTAAGTCTTAAAAACTAGTCTTTCCTATTAGGGTTCACTGTTTTCTCCAAGATCTGTTTGATATCCCTATTAGCAAGTTCTACTTGTCGACTTGTCTAGGGGTGATAAGGGGTGGCAACTTTGTGTGTGATTCCATATTTCCTCATTAAAGACTCAAATAACTTGTTGTAGAAATGTGTTCCACCATCACTTATCATGGCTCGAGGGATTCCAAATTGACTTAAAATATTTTCTTTCAAAAACTTTATCACTGTTTTATGATCATTGTTGACACGACTAAAAGGTTGATGTCTTCTCCCAAGTGCAGGAGTGTCGAAGTAATAAATAACCCGGCAAGACCGGGGTCGAACCACAGGGAGGTTAATTGTACAAATTATAAACAACAATTATAAAACAACAAAAACAACAAAAACAACAACAACAACAAGAACAATAGTAATAATAATAATAATAATAATAATAATAATAATAATAATAAAGAAAGAGAAGAAGAAGAAGATGATGATAACTTGGAGATGGAAAATTAATGTAAGGATTAAACAATAATAATAACAAATGTCAAGGTTAGAGGTTCCACTAATGGTATATCAAACAAGTATAGTATAAACTCTTATTATTGAATTGGAAACCACACACAAAGGAGGTTCCAATCAGATTATATATTGTTAACATGATTACATTAGTCATCTTATTCAATTAATGCTAATACTTGTAAATCTCGTCAAGCATTCATGATTATAACTTATGTTAACAACAAATCAAGTTCCTTTCATAGCTCAGGTGTCGGTTATACCATACATTATGGGCTATGAAAGTGCCAAGCATTTGTTGTACCAAGTGTTATACAACATAAATCAAGATTAGTCATTTAACAAGCAAAGTATTAAAGAGTGAACAAGATAACAAATACAAAACATGTTAGTATCAAACATTAAAGTCCATATTAAGTTTACATTATACTTATTCTTACACCATTAGTGTAACCTTTTCACCTTGACATAACTAACTTAGCTAGACATAATGAAAGAAAGCAAAATAGATAAACAAACATAATGAAAGAAAGAAAAATAGATAAACAAAATAAGAACATAAAAGCTAACTAAGTAAAGGAAAGGAAATGAAAAGCATAAACTTAGTATTAATGAAAGCAAAGCATAAACATTACAAAAAATATAAAGAGAGAAAGGAAGAGCATGATCTTGATCTGGAAACCAAGATGCCTAAATGCATGGCAAATGCCTCCTTTTATAGGCCAAAATTGGGAACTATTGATTTGATGACTAATTGATAAGTGGGTGGCCAACTTTTGACTTGGTGACAATCCTTATCTTCTCTTGTCTGCCCAAAACGTCATTGATAACGTCAAAACTGGAGCCAGTTGCAAACATGAAAGTTGTAGGCAATTGTCTCAGCTTTCTTGTGTAAACAATTCAGCTCATTTGGACTTCTAGAACTCCAGATATGGCCAAAATACCGAACAGTGCTCGGGCTGGAAGACAGATTCGGGCTTCTTTGTTGTTGCTACAATTTGGACTTGATAATGGCCTTTTTAGATCTTGGGCTCCATATGAAAGTTGTAGGCCTATGTCTTACCTTTCCATCAATATAAATTGGACCTAAATCTGAGATCTGTAGCTCCAGATATAACCCAATTACCGAACAGTGTTCTGGTTTGGATTGCACCGACATCTCTTCTCTAAGTTTGACCATTTCTTTATCCATGCAATTTAAGTTCTTCAAGTCATCAATCAATCCTTTCATTTATGTGATAGACCTGCATTAAAAATAGACATTTACCACAAATTATAGGTATCTTATTTTATTAGATACATTATTATAAAACATATTTTAGTTAAGGAGTTATTGATACTTCAAGTGCAAAATGATGATATAAAACCATGATAAAAATGCACTTTTAAGTACTAATCACACCCCCCAACCAGCTTTTTACTAGTCCCTAGTAATCAAAGCGTTAAAACAATTTGCAAATTTCACAAAGCAAGGTATTCATCATTTAACTTCCATTAATCTATCCAGATAAACAAACTCTCATTAAATTTATATATATCTGCTCAATACCACTTAACAAGATATTAATAAACCTTTCTTTTGTGCTCAATGTATCAACACATAATTATGGGGCTTTTCTTGGAAGAAAACAAAATTTTTATTCTAATGTTTAAGGTTAACTTCCTTGGGTTGGGATTACTATTTTTGTCTTTTTTTTTTTTCTTTTTTTTTTAACTCTATATACATATACTTTAAAAACATCATGCATCTTTAACCCATGTAACGAGCTTTAAGCTAATGACTCCCGGACCAGTTGGTCTTAGGGCATTAGGTGTTAAGACACCCCTACGAGCTTAGTAACTCGGGTCGCAGATACTGATATGTAGATAGTGCAATGTTTGATTCCCTTAAGCTTTTCTCCTCAACCCATGTAACAAGCGTTGGGCCAATAGCTCCCAAGTCAGTTGACTTTAGGGTATTAGGTGTTAAAACACCCCTTCGGGCTTAATTGCTTAGGTTAGGGAGGCTACGAAATCAAACTTATCTACATTTTTATTATCATCATTTTTTTTTTCTTTTTTTTCTTTTTTCATGTTTTTTTTTTAATTATATACAATCCCTTTCCCTTAGTTGTTACCTTTAACAAAAGAACATAAATAATGTAATAATCCAATATGCAACCCACAATCATATGTTAAAGTGTGTGTGTGTAAATTAAGGTTTAAAAATACATGTTAAATAAGTATATGAGCAGAATTAAGTGGTAACAATACGAGAGTTTGTAAACCTGAATATTTCAGGAAGTATTATAATAGACCTTGTTAAGAATGGTTACTAAGATGCGTCTCAAGAGTCACTTTAACAAAAGAGCTCCTTTACTCTGCCATCCTAGTAACAACAATTATGCACATGCTTTATGAAATGAAAAACAATTTTTTTTTTTTTTATCAACTACTACCCTCTCCCCCCAACCAAAACAAGACATTGTCCTCAATGTTCTAAGGTAGAAAGATAGAGTATAGAAGATATCACCTGAAATAACGAACACTGACAAAACCTGAAACACACTGAAACAAAAATAAGAAATAACAAAACATAATAATAAAACCAAAAGACACAAAAATTCACAAATGAAGGCTCAAATCCAATCTAAGCTTTTTATGGCTTTCCTTAGATGACCAATTTATGCGACTCATGGAAGGATCAATCACAGGAATGAAAAATTGTAGTTGGTCAATCAATTGTTCAGCAGTAGTAGCAGAGATTATGATTTGTCGTGCAGAAGATGTTAGAAATTCCTGTTCCACAGCATGATCAAGAAAAGACAACAACTTATCATAATAACCATTAACATTTAACAAACCAATGGGTTTATGGTGAATGTGCAATTGAGCCCAAGAGGAAATATGAAAGATCTCTTCCAATGTGCCTAGACCACCTGGTAAAGCAATGAAGGCATCAACATGGTTAAACATTGCATTCATTCGAGCCGACATTGTGGAGACCTGAAGTTCCTCTCCAATTGTTTTTCCAATGATGTCCCCTTGTGCCAAAGCTTCAGGGACGACTCCTAAAACTTGACTACCTCCTAAAAATGCAGCTATTGACACACCTCCCATTAACCCAAGACTGCCTCCCCCATACACTAAATGAATCTTTCTCTCAGCTAGCACTTGACCAAGATGATTTGCTGATTCTAAAAACTCCTTTTCTTTCCCAGGACTAGATCCACCGAAAACACAAATATTTCTTATTTGATGACTTGAGGAACTTGCCATTTTTACACACTTCTGTATTTGTTGAATGTATGGGTTGAGTAGAAATGAAAGGAAGGAAAAGAGGGTTTTATAGATGAGAAAGTAGAAAGGCAATCATAACATCTATATGTAGGCCACCTAGAGTCTGACACACTCTCTCTCTCTTTTTATTTATTTATTTATTTACTTTTGAAAAAAAACATGTGTATGTACAGGTAGTTGTGATTGTGGCTCACATCTTCCCTTGGTTTTACGTCCAAGAACGGCTTAAACGCCCTCTATGGGTCGGGGATAGGCTTCCCATCCAGTTTTCTTAAAAACTGGCAAACAGGGTCTTTTTTAGTCAGATTCTCAAGACTAAGTCGATCATGTTCTTTATGAAATAGTGGTCATAAATCATGAATTGCACGATGCACATCTACACTAGGATGCGTCTCAAGAGTCAATAGAAGATTATCTAAAGACTCCTTACTCAGGCCATCCTTAATGAATTGTATTTTATCTTCACGGTTTATAGATACCATTCCTAAAGAACGACATTGTGTATTACAAGTCCATCTAGCACATCGATGACAAACTTCTAGTCGTTTTGCACGATGCTTCTTTGCAAAAGTGCTTTTACCTGTTCCAGGCATGTGTGAAATGAAGGAATTAGAGGACTCACCTGATAATCGAACCTTTGCTTCAATCAACCAGCGAATATCTTCAGGAATTCCATGATTCATTAACAATCTCAATCTTGCACATCTATCACGGTAAAGTTTTGTAATCGCATTCTGAGGCAGAGCGGGAAAATACTTTTTCAATTTTTCAAGATTAGTGTTCATTTTCAAATGAGAATTGGAAGAGAGATTCAAAGAATTGCACAAATATATACACAAATATCAGTAATTGTGGGAAACTGAAAGAACCGACTTAAGTCACGAATTATGGGAAACTGAAAGAACCGACTTAAGTCACGGAGTACCGTTATCCGCCATTTGACCGGGGTGAGAGAAACTAGCAAAAATCACTAAAAAAGAAACATAAAAAAAAGAAAATGTGAGAAAAACAAAATAATCAACCTTTATCTACAAGATCATTCAAACCAGCTGATTCATTTTCACTAGGAAAATTATCAAAGTAAGCTTTCAAACGATGTCCATTTTCCTTAAAATCATTGTCATTCATTGAATTCTCAATATCACAGGCCCCATAAGGATTGGTCCATCTTAATCTTAGCTCTTTAGGGAGTGCATAGAGTTGAGAATCATAAAACAAAACTTTTTGACCAGTGTCAATTTTTTGACAATTTTCACAAGTTTTACAGAATGCATGTGTGTCCTTGAACATGGTGGGCCAATAAAATCCATTTTGAAAGATTTTTGCAGCAGTCTTTTTTGACGAGAAATAACTTCCACATGCTTCAGAATGACAAAGTTTAATGACACTACTTACCTCATTGTCGGGAATGAATCTTTGAAATATTTGATCAGGACAATATTTGAATAAGTTAGGGTCATCACAATAAAAGCTCTTCACTCCGTTCAAAAACTTTTCTTTGTCTTGGGTACTCCAATCAGCTGGCAAATCTCCTAAAGCAAGAAAATTAATATTTTTATCATACCAAGGCATTGAACTAAGAGAAAGTAAGGATTTGTTAGGAAAGTAATCATCGATTAGTGTGATGTCAGATGTCGAATCTGTTGTCACTGTTGACAAAAGATTTGCATCAACATTTTCGGTGCTTGTTTCATCCGTGATTTCTTCCTCAGAATAAACCATTTGCAAATCTTCAGTTTCATCCAATTCATTTTTACTTAAAGTAGATTCAAGTTGATCATAAACTAATTCGTCAATATGATCTACTTCTTGTAAATCATTATCATCTCCAGGTTGCTTGCAAATGTTGAAAATATTCATCTCCAATGTCATGTTTCCAAATGATAGCTTCATCAGTCCATTCCTACAATTAATCAATGCATTAGAAGTTGCAAGAAATGGACGTCCTAAAATAACAGGAAATGAATTACATGCTTCAACAGGTTCTGTGTCCAAGACAATAAAATCCACAGGATAAATGAATTTATCGACTTGTACTAACACGTCTTCAATTATTCCTCTAGGCACTTTTACAGATCTATCGGCAAGTAAAAGAGATATAGAAGTTGGTTTTAACTCACCTAGATTGAGACTTTGAAAAACTGAATATGGAAGTAAATTCACACTAGCTCCAAGATCAAGTAAGGCTCTTTCAATTTTATGCTCTCCAATAAAGCAAGAAATTGTAGGACAACCAGGGTCTTTATATTTCAAAGCATTATTGTTTTGAAGAATAGCACTTACTTGTTCGGCTAGAAAGGCTTTCTTTTTCACATTCAGTTTCCTCTTCACAGTGCAGAGATCTTTCAAAAATTTAGCATAGGAAGGAACCTGTTTAATAGCATCCAACAAAGGTATATTGATCCTTACCTGTTTGAAAATTTCATAAATTTCAGAATTGTGATTGACTTTCCTTTGTTTGGTCATGGCTTGAGGAAATGGAAGTGCTGGCGGTGAATCAGTCATTTCTTTGCAATTTTCAGATTCATCCCCTTCCTTACCCTCAGAGATTGATTCATCATCTTTCTCATAAGGTTCAAGAGAGGGTTTTTCAATAACCTTACCACTGCGCAGAGTAGTGACTGATTTGACTTGATCCATGTGTTGGCTTCCGGAACTACTTGCATTTGCATTGTATTGCCCTTTGGGATTTTGTTGTGTTTGAGATGGAAACTTACCTTTCTCTTGGAAACTGAGACCAGATGTTAATTTAGCAAGAGTATCTTTAAAATCTGTCATGTTTTGAGCAAGTTGAGTATTGATTGTCTCTTGCTTTTCAATGAATGCATGCAATGTTTCCTCAAGATTTCTTCTAGGAGGTGGAGCATAAGGAGGTGCATATCCATGAGAATTTTGGAAATTATAGTGTGCTTGAAATGGTGGTTGTGAAGTTTGTGCATTGTTGTTCTCACTCTTCCAATTGAAATTTGGGTGATTTCTCCAACCAGGGTTGTATGTTTGGGAGTATGGGTTGTGGTTGGCCCTTTGGAAACCGTTTAAAGCATGGGCTTGTTCATGGAGACATTCCTTAAAAGAAGGCAAGGTTGGACAGTTACTAGTTGAGTGTTCATTTGTTTCACATATTTGACACACAATGTTTTCAACAGATTTTAATTGACCACTCTTTTTCAATTCTAGTGCCTCGACTTTTCTAGCTAAAGATGCAAACTTGGCTTGAAGGTCATGATCTTCCCTAAGGTTGTACATACCTCCACTAGATGTATGAGGTTGAGTTTTACTCGGTGCCTCATAAGTACCCGCGGTGTCCCAATTTTGAGCATTTTCAGCTAACAAGTCTAAGTACTCCATTGCTTCATCAGGGTCTTTATCTTCAAAAGTTCCATTGCACATCAATTCAACCATTTGCCTATCTTTAGGTGTTAACCCTTCATAGAAATGTGAAACCAATCTCCATGTTTCAAAACCATGATGAGGGCAAGTACTAAGCAAGTCTCGATACCTATCCCAACATTGGGGGCAAGTACTAAGCAAATCTCGATACCTATCCCAACATTTGTAAAATGTTTCTCCTGGTTTTTGAGTGAAAGTGGTGATTTGTCTCTTGAAAGAGTTTGTTCTATGAGATGGGAAAAACTTCTTTAAAAACTGTTGTTGCATTTCATCCCAAGCACGAATGGATCCTGGTCTTAAATTTTGTAGCCATGTTTTAGCTTTATCTTTTAATGAAAAAGGAAAAAGCTTTAATCTGATGGTATTCATGAAAGTTGTAGGCAATTGTCTCAGCTTTCTTGTGTAAACAATGCAGCTCATTTGGACTTCTAGAACTCCATATATGGCCAAAATACCGAACAGTGCTCGGGCTGGAAGACAGATTCGGGCTTCTTTGTTGTTGCTATAATTTGGACTTGATAATGGCCTTTTTAGATCTTGGGCTCCATATGAAAGTTGTAGGCCTATGTCTTACCTTTCCATCCATATAAATTGGACCTAAATCTGAGATCTATAGCTCCAGATATGACCCAATTACCGAATAGTGTTCCGGTTTGGATTGCACCGACATCTCTTTTCTAAGTTTGGCCATCTCTTTATCCTTGCAATTTAAGTTCTTCAAGTCATCAATCAATCCTTTCATTGATGTGATAGGCCTGCATTAAAAATAGACATTTACCACAAATTATAGGTATCTTATATTATTAGATACATTATTATAAAACATATTTTAGTTAAGGAGTTATTGATATTTCAAGTGCAAAATGATGATATAAAACCATGATAAAAATGCACTTTTAAGTACTAATCACACCCCCCAACCAGCTTATTACTAGTCCCTAGTAATATTGTTTCGACTTGGAATTGCCTCTATCCATTTTAAAAAATAATCTACTACAACTAATATGTACAAGAAACCAAATGATGGAGGAAATGGACCCATGAAATCTATACCCCAACAATCAAAGATCTCTATGAAAAGAATAGGATTTAAAGGCATCATGTGACGTTTTGAAATAGATCCCAACTTTTGACAATTTTTACAAGTCTTACAGAATGCGTGTGAGTCCTTGAACATGGTGGGCCAGTAAAATCCACTTTGTAAGATTTTTGCAGTTGTTTTTCTTGATGAGAAATGACCCCCACATGTTTTAGAATGACAAAATTTAATGACACTACTTACCTCATTGTCGGGAATGCATATTCGAAATATTTGATCAGGACAATATTTGAATAAATAAGGGTCATCCCAATAAAAGTTCTTCACTTCGTTCAAGAACTTTCTTTTGTCTTGGGTACTCCAATGAGCTAGCAAATGTCCTGGAACAAGAAAATTAACAATATTAGCAAACCAAGGTATTGTAGAGACAGAAAATAATGATTCATCAAGAAAGTAGTCATCGATTGGTGTGATGTCAGATCTCGAATCTGTTATCAATCTTGACAAATGATCCGCGACAATATTTTTGGTGCCTTTCTTGTCTTTGATTGTGATATCAAATTCTTGAAGTAACAAAATCCATCGTACTAGTCTAGGCTTAGAATCCTTTTTTGAAAGAAGATATTTCAAAGCTGCATGATCACTAAAAACAACAATAGGTGAGCTGACAAGATAAGACCTAAATTTTTCACATGCAAATACTATTGCAAGTAATTCTTTTTTAGTGGTGGTGTAATTCATTTGAGTACTATTTAAAGTTTTACTTGCATAGTAAATCACATAAGGTTTCTTATCTTTTTTTTGTCCCAAAACAACACCCACGACATAATCACTAGCTTCACACATTATTTCAAAAGGCAATGACCAATTAGGAGGTTGAATGACAGGAGCAGAAGTAAGCAAGTTTTTAACTTTAACAAAGGCTTTTTCACATTGTTCAGTCCATTTAAAAACATTTTCCTTTGTTAGAAGGTTAAACAATGGCTTAGATATAACACTAAAATCTTTGATGAACCTTCTATAAAAACCAACATGTCCTAAGAATGATCTAACATCTTTAACAGATTTTGGTGTTGGCAAGTTGGCAATTAATTCAATTTTAGATTTGTCAACCTCAATTCCTTTCGATGAAACAATGTGACCAAGTACAATGTCGTTTGTTATCATAAAATGATATTTTTTCCAATTCAGCACAAGATTCTTCTCTTCACACCTGCTCAAAACCTTTTCTAAGTTAGTCAAACAACCATCAAATGAATCACCAAAAACAAAAAAATCATCCATAAAAATTTCAAGAAAATGTTCAACCATATCACTGAATATGCTAAGCATGCATCTTTAAAACGTGGCTGGTGCATTACATAATCCAAAAGGCATCCTTTGATATAAAAAAGTACCAAATGGTAGTAGTAGTAGTAATAACTATAATAATAACTATAATAATAATAATAATAATAATAATAATAATAGTACTAGTTGTAGTAAAAATAGTAGTAGTACTAATAATAATAATAATAATAAAGAAAGAGAAGAAGAAGAAGATGATGAGAACTTAGAGATGGAAAATTAATGTAAGGATTAAACAATAATAATAACAAATGTCAAGGTTAGAGGTTCCACTAATGGTATGTCAAACAAGTATAGTATAAACTCTTATTATTCAATTGGAAACCACACACAAAGGAGGTTCCAATCAGATTATAGATTGTTAACATGATTACATTAGTCATCTTATTCGATTAAAGCTAGTACTTGTAAATCTCGTCAAGCATTCATGATTATAACTTATGTTAACAACAAATCAAGTTCCTTTCATAGCTTAGGTGTCGGTTATACCATACAGTATGAACTATGAAAGTGCCAAGCATTTGCTGTACCAAGTGTTATACAACATAAATCAAGATTAGTCCTTTAACAAGCAAAGTATTAAAGAGTGAACAAAATAACAAATACGAAACATGTTAGTATCAAACATTGAAGTCCATATTAAGTTTACACTATACTTATTCTTACACCATTAGTGTAACCTTTTCACCTTGACATAACTAACTTAGCTAGACATAATGAAAGAAAGAAAAATAAATAAACAAAATAAGAACATAAATAAGATAAAAGTTAACTAAGTAAAGGAAAGGAAATGAAAGGCATAAACTTAATATTAATGAAAGCAAAGCATAAACATTACAAAAAATACAAAGAGAGAAAGGAAGAGCATGATCTTGATCTGGACACCAAGATGCCTAAATGCATGGCAAATGCCTCCTTTTATAGGCCAAAATTGGGAACTATTGATTTGATGACTAATTGATGAGTGGGTGGCCAACTCTTGACTTGGTGACAATCCTTATCTTCTCTTGTCTGCCCAAAACGTCATTGATAACGTCAAAATTAGAGCCACTTGAAAACATTAAAGTTGTAGGCAATTGTCTCAGATTTCTTGTGTAAAACATTCAGCTTATTTAGACTTCTAGAACTCCAGATATGGCCAAAATACTGAACAGTCCTCGGGCTGGAGGACAGATTCAGGCTTCTTTGTTGTTGCTATAATTTGGACTTGAAAATGGCCTTTTTAGATCTTGGGCTCCATATGAAAGTTGTAGGTCTATGTCTTACCTTTCCATCCATATAAATTAGACCTAAATCTGAGATCTATAGCTCCAGATATGACCCAATTACCGAACAGTGTTCCGATTTGGATTTCACCGACATCTCTTTTTTAATTTTGGTCATCTCTTTGCCCTTGCAATTTAAGTTCTTAAAGTCATCAATCAATCCTTTCATTTATGTGATAGGCCTGCATTTAAAATAAACATTTACCACAAATTAAAGGTATCTTATATTATTAGATATATTATTATAAAACATGCTTTAGTTAAGGAGTTATTGATACTTCAAGTGCTAAATGATGATATAAAACCATGATAAAAATGCACTTTTAAGTACTAATCACACCCCCCAACCAACTTATTACTAGTCCTTAGTAATCAAAGCGTTAAAATAGAAAAACAATTTGCAGATTCCACAAAGCAAGGTATTCATCATTTAACTTCCATTAATTTATCCAGATAAACAAACTCTCGTTAAATTTATATACCTACTTAATACCTCTTAACAAGATATTCATAAACCTTTCTGTTGTGCTCAATATATCAACATATAATTATGGGGCTTTTCTTGGAAGAAAACAAAATTTTTGTTCTAATGTTTAAGTTTAACTTCCTTGGGTTGGGTTTATGGTGAATGTGCAGTTGAGCCCAAGAGGAAATATGAAAGATCTATTCCAATGTGCCTAGACCACCTGGTAAAGCAATGAAGGCATCAACATGGTTAAACATTGCATTCATGCGAGCCGACATTGTGGAGACCTGAAGTTCCTCTCCAATTGTTTTTCCAATGATGTCCCCTTGTGCTAAAGCTTCGAGGATGAAACTTGACTACCTCCTAAAAATGCAGCTATTGACACACCTCCCATTAACCCAAGACTGCCTCCCCCATACACTAAATGAATCTTTCTCTCAGCTAGCACTTGACCACGATGATTTGCTGATTCTAAAAACTCCTTTTCTTTCCCAGGACTAGATCCACCGAAAACACAAATATTTCTTATATGATGACTTGAGGAACTTGTCATTTCTACACACTTCTGTATTTGTTGAATGTATGGGTTGAGTAGAAATGAAAGGAAGGAAGAAAGGGTTTTATAGATGAGAAATTAGAAAGGCAATCATAACACCTATATGTAGGCCAGCTGGAGTCTCACACTCTCTCTCTCTCTCTTTTTATTTATTTATTTATTTACTTTTAAAAAAGCATGTGTATGTACAGGTAGTTGTGATTGTGGCTCACATCTTCCCTTGGTTTTACGTCCAAGAACGGCTTAAACGCCCTCTATGGGTCGGGGATAGGCTTTCCATCCAGTTTTTTTAAAAACTGGCAAACAGGGTCTTTTTTAGTCAGATTCCCAAGACTAAATCGATCATGTTCTTTATGAAATAGTGGCCATAAATCATGAATTGCACGATGCACATTTCTACTAGGATACGTCTCAAGAGTCAATAGAAGATTATCTAAAGACTCCTTACTCAGGCCATCCTTAATGAATTGTATTTTATCTTCACGGTTTATAGATACCATTTCTAAAGAATGACATTGTGTATTACAAGTCCATCTAGCACATCGATCACATATTTTCAGTCATTTTGCACGACGTTTCTTTGCAAAAGTGCTTTTACCTGTTCCAGGCATATGTGAAATGAAGGAGTTAGAGGACTCACCTGATAATCGGACTTTTGTTTTAATCAACCAGCGAATATCTTCAGGAATTTCATGATTCATTAACAACCTCAATCTTGCACATCTAGCATAGTAAATTTTTGTAATCGCATTCTGAGGCAAAGCGGGAAAATACTTTTTCAATTTTTCAAGATTAGTGTCCATTTTCAAATGAGAATTGGAAGAGAGATTCAAAGAATTGCACAAATATATACACAAATATCAATTATTGTGGGAAACTGAAAGAACCGACTTAAGTCACGGAGTACCGTTGTCCGCCATTTGACCGGGGTGAGAGAAACTAGCAAAAATCACTCAAAAAGAAACACAAAAACAATGTAAGAAAAACAAAATAATCAACCTTTATCTATAAGATCATTCAAACTAGTTGATTCATTTTCACTAGGAAAATTATCAAAGTAAGCTTTCAAACGATATCCATTTTCCTTAAAAATATTGTCATTCATTGTATTCTCAATATTACAGGCCCCATAAGGATTGTTCCATCTTAATCTTAGCTCTCTAGGGAATGAATAGAGTTGAGAATTATAAAACAAAACTTTTTGACCAGTGTCAACTTTTTGACAATTTTCACAAGTTTTGCAGAATGCATGCGTGTCTTTGAACATGGTGGGCCAATAAAATCCATTTTGAAATATTTTTATAGCTGTCTTTTTTGACGAAAAATAACTTCTACATGCTTCAGAATGACAAAGTTTAATGACACTACTTACCTCATTGTCGGGAATGAATCTTTGAAATATTTGATCAGGACAATATTTGAATAAATTAGGGTCATCACAATAAAAGCTCTGCACTTCGTTCAAAAACTGTTCTTTATCTTGGGTACTCCAATCAGCTGGCAAATCTCCTAAAGCAAGAAAATTGATATTTTTATCATACCAAGGTATTGGACTAAGAGAAAGTAAGGATTCGTTAGGAAAGTAATCATCGATTGGTGTGATGTTAGATGTCGAATCTGTTGTCACTATTGACAAAAGATTTGCATCAACATTTTCGGTGCGTTTTTCATCCGTGATTTCTTCCTCAGAATAAATCATTTGCAAATCTTCAGATTCGTCCAATTCATTTTTACTTAAAGTAGATTCAAGGCGATCATAAACTAATTCGTCAATATGATCTACTTCTTGTAAATCATTATCATCTCCAAGTTGCTTGCAAATGTTGAAAATATTCATCTCCAATGTCATGTTTCCAAATGATAGCTTCATCAGTCCATTCCTACAATTAATCAATGCGTTAGAGGGTCCATTTTTACAATTAATCAATGCGTTAGAGGTTGCAAGAAACGGACGTCCTAAAATAACAGGAAATGAATTACATGCTTCAACAGGTTCTGTGTCCAAGACAATAAAATCCACAGGATAAATGAATTTATCGACTTGTACTAACACATCTTCAATTATTCCTCTAAGCACTTTTACAGATCTAACGGCAAGTAAAAGAGATGTAGAAGTTGGTTTTAACTCACCTAGATTGAGACTCTGAAAAACTGAATATGGAAGTAAATTCACACTAGCAACAAGATCAAGTAAGGCTCTTTTAAATTTTTGTTCTCCAATAAAGCAAGAAATTGTAGGACAACCAGGGTCTTTATATTTCAAAGTATTATTGTTTTGAAGAATGACACTTACTTGTTCGGCTAGAAAGGCTTTTTTTTCACATTTAATTTCCTCTTCACAGTGCATAGATCTTTCAAAAATTTAGCATAGGAAGGAACCTGTTTAATAGCATCCAGCAAAGGTATATTGATCCTTACCTGTTTGAAAATTTCAAAAATTTCAGAGTTCTGATTGACTTTCCTTTGTTTGGTCATGGCTTGAGGAAATGGTAGTGCTGGCCGAGAATCAGTATTTTCTTTGCAATTTTCAGATTCAACCCCTTCCTTACCCTTAGAGATTGACTCATCATCTTTCTCATAAGGTTCAAGAGAGGGTTTTTCAATAACCTTACCATTGCACAGAGTAGTGACTGATTTGACTTGATCTATGTGTTGGCTTCCGGAACTACTTGCATTTGCATTGTATTGCCCCTTGGGATTTTGTTGTGGTTGAGATGGAAACTTACCTTTCTCTTGGAAACTGAGAGCAGATGTTAATTTTGCAAGAGTATGTTTAAAATCTGTCATGTTTTGAGCAAGTTGAGTATTGATTGTCTCTTGCTTTTCAATGAATGCATGCAATGTTTCCTCAAGATTTTTTCTAGGAGGTGGAGCATAAGGAGGTGCATATCCATGAGAATTTTGAAAATTATGGTGTGCTTGAAACGGTGGTTGTGAAGTTTGTGCATTGTAGTTCTCACTCTTCCAACTGAAATTTGGGTGATTTCTCCAACCAGGGTTGTATGTTTGGGAGTATGGGTTGTGGTAGCCCTTTGGAAACTGTTTAAAGCATGGGCTTGTTCATGGAGACATTCCTTAAAAGAAGGGAAGGTTGGACAATCGTTGGTTGAGTGTTCATTTGTTTCACATATTTGACACACAATGTTTTCAACAGATTTTAATTGACCACTCTTTTTCAATTCTAGTGCCTCAACTTTTCTAGCTAAAGATGCAAACTTGGCTTGAAGGTCATAATCTTCCCTAAGGTTGTACATACCTCCACTAGATGTATGAGGTTGAGTTTTACTCGGTGCCTCATATGTACCCGCGGTGTCCCAATTTTGAGCATTTTCAGCTAACAAGTCTAAGTACTCCATTGCTTCATCAGGGTCTTTATCTTCAAAAGTTCCATTGCACATCAATTCAACCATTTGCTTATCTTTAGGTGTTAACCCTTCATAGAAATGTGAAACCAATCTCCATGTTTCAAAACCATGATGAGGGCAAGTACTAAGCAAGTCTCGATACCTATCCCAATATTGGTAAAATGTTTGTCCTGGTTTTTGAGTGAAAGTAGTGATTTGTCTTTTGAAAGAGTTTGTTCTGTGAGATGGGAAAAACTTCTTCAAAAACTGTTGTTGCATTTCATCCCAAGCACGAATGGATCCTGATCTTAAATTTTGTAGTCATATTTTAGCTTTATCTTTTAATGAAAAAGGAAAAAGCTTTAATCTGATGGTGTTCATGCTACAATTTAAATTATTATATGTGTTGCAGACCTCCTCAAATTCCCTTAAATGCAAGTATGGATTTTCCAATTCTAAACCATGAAAAGAAGGTAAAAGTTGAATAATGCCTGGCTTAAAATTAAAATGAGATGCATCGGAAGCAAAAACTATGCATGATGGTGCACTTGTTCTTGTAGGATTCATATGGTCTCTAAGTGTTCTAGCACGATTATTCTCATTATTCTCATTATGAAGTGATTGATTATCTTCTTCGGCCATATTTTTTGAAAATGATGAGGATACCCTACAAAGTTTACCACTTGATGTATGTGACCACACTCTCATGCACGTGTACGAATAAAATAAAAGGAAGAAGAAAACAAAAGAAGAAGAAACAAGAGAAAAGAAACAAAGTTATATACAAGAAAAGTGAAAAGAGAAAATAAAATAAATATTATAATTTATACAAAACTTACCTCCCCAGCAACGGCGCCAAAAACTTGACACGACTAAAAGATTGATGTCTTCTCCCAAGTGCAGGAGTGTCGAAGTAATAAATAACCCGGCAAGACCGGGGTCGAACCACAGGGAGGTTAATTATACAAATTATAAGAGACAATAGTACAACAACAATAATAATAATAACAACAACAATAATAATAGTAAGAACAATAATAACAACAATGACAATAATAATAATAACTATAATAACAATAATAATAATAATAATAATAATAATAATAATAATAGTCGTAGTAGTAGTAGTAGTAGTAGTAATAATAATAATAATAATAATAATAATAATAATAATAAAGAAAGGGAAGAAGAAGAAGATGATGAGAACTTGGAGATGGAAAATTAATGTAAGGATTAAACAATAATAATAACAAATGTCAAGGTTAGAGGTTCCACTAATGGTATATCAAACAAGTATAGTATAAACTCTTATTATTGAATTGGAAACCACACACAAAGGAGGTTCCAATCAGATTATATATTGTTAACATGATTACATTAGTCATCTTATTCAATTAATGCTAATACTTGTAAATCTCGTCAAACATTCATGATTATAACTTATGTTAACAACAAATCAAGTTCCTTTCATAGCTCAGGTGTCGGTTATACCATACAGTATGAACTATGAAAGTGCCAAGCATTTGTTGTACCAAGTGTTATACAACATAAATCAAGATTAGTCATTTAACAAGCAAAGTATTAAAGAGTGAACAAGATAACAAATATAAAACATGTTAGTACCAAACATTAAAGTCCATATTAAATTTACACTATACTTATTCTTACACCATTAGTGTAACCTTTTCACCTTGACATAACTAACTTAGCTAGACATAATGAAAGAAAGCAAAATAGATAAACAAAATAAGAACATAAAAGTTAACTAAGTAAAGGAAAGGAAAACCTTGACATAATAAACTTAGCTAGACATAATGAAAGAAAGAAAAATAAATAAACAAAATATGAACATAAATAAGATAAGAGTTAACTAAGTAAAGGAAAGGAAATGAAAGGCATAAACTTGATATTAATGAAAGCAAAGCATAAACATTACAAAAAATACAAAGAGAGAAAGCAAGAGCATTATCTTGATCTGGATACCAAGATGCCTAAATACATGGCAAATGCCTCCTTTTATAGGCCAAAATTGGGAAATATTGATTTGATGACTAATTGATGAGTGGGTGGCCAACTCTTGACTTGGTGACAATCCTTATCTTCTCTTGTCTGCCCAAAACGTCATTGATAATGTCAAAATTGGAGCCACTTGAAAACATGAAAGTTGTAGGCAATTGTCTCAGATTTCTTGTGTAAAACATTCAGCTTATTTAGACTTCTAAAACTCCAGATATGGCCAAAATATTGAACAGTCCTCGGGCTGTAGGAAAAATTCAGGCTTATTTGTTGTTGCTACAATTTGGACTTGAAAATGGCCTTTTTAGATCTTGGGCTCCATATGAAAGTTGTAGGCCTATGTCTTACCTTTCCATCCATATAAATTAGACCTAAATCTGAGATCTATAACTCGAGATATGACCCAATTACCGAACAGTGTTCCAATTTGGATTTCACCGACATCTCTTTTCTAATTTTGGTCATCTCTTTGCCCTTGCAATTTAAGTTCTTAAAGTCATCAATCAATCCTTTCATTTATGTGATAGGCCTGCATTTAAAATGAACATTTACCACAAATTAAAGGTATCTTATATTATTAGATATATTATTATAAAACATGCTTTAGTTAAGGAGTTATTGATACTTCAAGTGCAAAATGATGATATAAAACCATGATAAAAATGCACTTTTAAGTACTAATCACACCCCCCAACCAGCTTATTACTAGTCCCTAGTAATCAAAGCGTTAAAATAGAAAAACAATTTGCAAATTCCACAAAGCAAGGTATTCATCATTTAACTTCCATTAATCCATCCAGATAAACAAACTCTCATTAAATTTATATATCTGCTCAATACCTCTTAACAAGATATTAATAAACCTTTCTTTTGTGCTCAATGTATAATATAAAGCCTTGATAAAAATGCACTTTTAAGTACTAATCAGTCATCCACCTAGGATGCTATTAGCCGAAGCTAGTAATTTATGCATCTCGATTATCCATTTAGGATGCCATTAGTCATAGTTAATCATTTGTTCATCTCAATTATCCACCTAGGATGCTATTAGCCGAAGCTAGTAATTTATGCATCTCCATTATCCATTTAGGATGCCATTAGTTGTAGTTAATCATTTGTTCATCTTGATCATCCACCTAGGATGCTATTAACCGAAGCTAGTAATTTATGCATCTCGATTATCCATTTAGGATGCCATTAGTCGTAGTTAATCATTTCTTCATCTCGGTCATCCACCTAGGATGTTATTAGCCGAAGCTAGTAATTTATGCATCTCGATTATCCATTTAGGATACCATTAGTCATAGTTAATCATTTGTTCATCTCGATCATCCACCTAGGATTATATTAGCTGAAGCTAGTAATTTATGCATCTCGATTATCCATTTAGGATTCCATTAGTCATGGTTAATCTTTTTTTCATCTCGGTCATCCACCTAGGATGCTATTAGCTGAAGCTAGTAATTTTTGCATCTTGATTATCCATTTAGGATGCCATCAGTCGTAATTAATAATTTTTCATCTCGGTCATCCACCTAGGATGCTATTAGTCGAAGCTAGTAATTTATGCATCTCGATTATCCATTTAGGATGCTATTTTTTGAAGTTAATCAGTTATTTATTATGGTAATTCATCTAGGGTGCCATTACTGTAACTAATCCTTTATTCATCTCGAGTATTCATTTAGGATGTCATTTACCAAAGCTAATCATTTATTCATCTCAATTATCCATTTATGATGCCATTAGCCAGAGCTAATTAATCATCTATTGCGGTCATCCATTCGGATGCCATTAGCTGAAGCTAATCTTTGTTCATCTCGGCCATCCGCTTTAAATGCCATTAGCTGGAGCTAATCAATCATCTATCTCGGTCATCCATTTGGATGCCATTAGCGGAAGCTAATCTTTGTTCATCCCGGTCATCCACTTTGGAAGCCATTAGTCAGAGTTAATCAATCATTTACCTAGGTCATCCATTCGAATGCCATTAGCTGAAGCTAATCAATCGTTTGTCCTAATCCTTGATTAGTACTTAAAAGTGCATTTTTATCAAACTTTCACTTTAGTACTATAACCGCCAAAATTGCTTATACCCCCTCCCCTTGAATTCAAGGATTATTTCAAAGACACCCTACTTTTAGCATCCTCGTGAATTAATTATGTTCCATAGGTATTATTTATTTATTTTTTACTTGGTCTTATAATATGATTAAAAAATTGATGTTTTTTTTCAAATGCAGGAGTGTCGAAGTAATAAATAACCCGACAAGACCGGGATCGAACTATAAGAAGGTTAATTGTGTAAATTATAGATAACAACAACAACAACAATAATAATAATACTAGTAGTAGTAGTAGTAAAAAAGAAGAAGAAGTTGATGAGAACTATGAGATGAAAGATTAACGTAAGGATTAAACAATAATAACAACAAATATCATGGTTAGAGGATCCACTAATGATATGTCAAACAAGTATAGTATAAACTCTTATTACTCAATTGCAAACCACACACAAAGAAGGCTCCATTCGGATTATAAATTGTTAACATGATTACATCAGTTATCTTATTCGATTAATGCTAATACTTGTAAATCTTGTCAGGCATTCAAGATTATAACTTATGTTAACGACAAATCAAGTTCCTTTCATAGCTCAGGTGTCGGTTATACCATACAGTATGTGCTATGAAAGTGCCAAGCATTTGTTATACCAAGTGTTATACAACATAAATCTCGATTAGTCGTTTAACAAGCAAAGTATTAAAGAGTGAACAAGATAACAAATACAAAACATGTTAGTATCAAACATTAATGTCTATATTAAGTTTACACTATACTTATTCTTGCACCATTAGTGTAACCTTTTCACCTTGACATAATAAACTTAGCTAGACATAATGAAAGAAAGAAAAATAAATAAACAAAATAAGAACATAAATAAGATAAAAGTTAACGAAGTAAAGGAAAGGAAATGAAAGGCATAAACTTAATATTAATGAAAACAAAATCTAAACATTACAAAAATGCAAAGAAAGAAAGCAAGAGCGTGATCTTGATTTGGAGACTAAGATGTTTAAATGCATGGCAAATGCGTCCTTTTATAGACCAAAATTAGAAACTATTGATTTGATGATTAATTGATGAATGGGTGGCTAACTCTTGACTTGGTGACAATCCTTATCTTCTATTATCTGCCCACAAAGTCATTGATAACTTCATAATTGGAATCACTTGAAAACATGAAAGTTGTAGGAAATTATCTTAGCTTCTTAGGGAAAAATAATAAAGCTCATTTGGACTCTTAGAACTCTAGATATGGGCCAAAAACTGAATAGTATTCGGGCTGTATGACAGATTTAGACTTCTTCATTATTGCTATAATTTGGACTTGAAAATGGCCTTATGAAATCTTAGGCTCCATATGAAAGTTGTATGCCTATATCTTACCAAACAGTGTTCCCGTTTGGACTACACCAGCATCTCTTTCCTAAGTTTGACCATCTCTTTGTCCTTTCAATTTCAGTTCTTAAACTCATCAATCAATCCTTTCATTTATATGATAGGCCTGCATTTAAAATAAATATTTACCATAAATTAAATGTATCTTATATTATTAGATATGTTATTATAAAACATGCTTTAGTTAAGGAGTTATTGATACTTCAAGTGCAAAATGAGGATATAAAACCTTGATAAAAATACACTGTTAAGTACTAATCACACCCCCCAACCAGCTTATTCTAGTCTCTAGTAATCAAAGTGTTAAAATAGAAAAATAATTTGCGAATTCCACAAAGCAAGGTATTCATCATTTAACTTCCATTAATCTATTCGGATAAACAAACTCTTATTAAATTTATATACCTGCTCAATACCTCTTAAACAAGATATTAATAAACCTTTCTTTTGTGCTCAATATATCAACACATAGTTATGGGGCTTTACTTGGAAGAAAACAAAATTCTTGTTCTAATGTTTAAGGTTAACTTCCTTGGGTTGAGATTTTTTTTCTTTTTCTTTTTTTGTTTATATATATATATATATATATATAACCTAAAACACAATGCATCTTTAACCCATGTAACAAGCTTTCGGCTAATGACTCCTTAAAACATCATGCATCTTTAACCCATGTAATGAGCTTTCAACTAATAACTCCAAGACTAGTTCCTCTTAGGGCATTAGGTGTTGAGACACCCCCCTACAAGCTTAGTAACTCGGGTTGCCGATACTGATATGTAGATAGTGCAATGTTTGATTCCTTTAAGTTTTTCTCCTCAACCCAGGTAACAAGCGCTGGGCCAATAACTCTCAAGTCAGTTGACTTTAGGGTTTTAGGTGTTAAGACACCCATTTGGGCTTAATTGCTTAGGTTAAGGGGACTACGAAACTAAACTTATCTATATTTTTATTATCATCATTTTTTTCTTTTTCTTTTTTGTTTTTTGTTTTTTTTTCAAATTATATACTATCCCTTTCCCTTAGTTGTTACCTTTAACAAAAGAACATAAATAATGTAATAATCCAATGTGCAACCCACAATCATATATTAAAGTGTGTGTGTGTGTGAAAATTAAGGTTTACGAATACATATTAAATGAGTATATGAGCATAATTAAGTGATAACAATGTGAGAGTTTGTAAACTTGAATATTTCAAGAAGTATTATGATAGAACTTGTTAAGAATGGTTACTAAGATGCGTCTCAAGAGTCATTTTAACAAAAGAGCTCCTTTACTCTATCATCCTAGTAATAACAATTTTGCACATACTTTATGAAATAGAAATACAATAAGTTAATTTTTTTTTAATATCAACTACTACCCTCTCCCCCGAACAAAATGAGACATTGTCCTCAATGTTCTAAAGTAGAAAGATACAATATAGAAGACAGCACCTCAAACACCAAACACTAATAAACCTGAAATACACTTAAACAAATATAAGAAACAACAAAACACAAATATTATGCTATTAATAAAACCAAAAGGCACAAGCTTTTACAAACTAAAACTCAAATTGCAGTTTTAATTGTGGCTCACATCTTCCCTTGGTTTTACGTCCAAGAATGGCTTAAACGCCCTTTATGGGTCGGGGATAGGCTTCCCATATAGTTTTCTTAAAAACTGGCTAACAGGGTCTTTTTTAGTCAGATTCCCAAGACTATGTCGAACATGTTCTTTATGGAATAGTGGTCATAAATCATGAATTGCACGATGCACATCTCCACTAGGGATGCATCCCAAGAGTCAATAGAAGATTATCTAAAGACCCATTACTCAGGTCATCCTTAATGAATAATATCTTATCTTCGCGGTTTACAGATATTATTCCTAAAGAACAACATTGTGCATTGCAAGTCTATTTGGCACATCAATGGCAGACTTTCAGTCGTTTTGCATGACGTTTCTTTGCAAAAGTGCTTTTACCTGTTCCAGGCATGTGTGAAATGAAAGAATTGGAAGACTCACTTGATAATCGGACATTTGCTTTAATTAACCAGAATGATTCATTAACAACCTCAATCCTGCACACCTAGCTAGGTAAATTTTTGTAATTGTATTTTGAGGCAAAGCAGGAAAATACTTTTTAAATTTTTCAAGAGTGGTGTCCATTTTTTAAGATGAGAAGTGGAAAAGAGATGCAAAGAGAAGAGAAGGAACAAGAAATTGAACAAATATATACACAGATATCAATTATCATGGGAAACTGAAAGAACCGACTTAAGAGTCAAGGAGTACCATTATTCGTCATTTAACCGGGGTGAGAGAGACTAGCAAACCAAGACTCGTAAAAAAAAAAAAACAAAAACAATGTGTGAAAAACAAAATAATCAACCTTTATCTATAGGATCATTCAAACCTATGCATTCATTTTTACTAGGAAAATTATCAAAGTAAGCTTTCAAACGATGTCCATTTACCTTAAAAACATTGTCATTCTTTGGATTCTCAATATTAAAGGCCCCTTAAGGATACAAATGTTTCTCAATAAATGAACTGCTCCATTTTGATCTTAGCTCTCTAGGGAATAAATTGAGTCAAGCATTATAAAACAAAACTTTTTGACCAATATTAACTTTTTGACAATTTTCATAAGTTTTGCAGAATGCATGTGTATCCTTGAACATGGTAGGCCAATAAAATCCATTTTGAAATATTTTCGTAGCTGTCACTTTTGACGAGAAATGACTCCCACATGCTTTAGAATGACAAAGTTTAATAACACTACTTACCTCATTATCAAGAATGCATCTTTGAAATATTTGATCAGGACAATATTTGAATAAGTTAGGGTCATCCCAATAAATGTTCTTCACTTCATTCAAACACTTTTCTTTGTTTTAGGTACTCTAAGGAGTTGGCAAATCTTCTAAAGTAAGAAAGTTAATATTTTTAGCAAATCAAGGCATTGAACTAAGAGAAAGTAGAGATTCATTAGGAAAGTAATTATCGATTGGTGTGATGTCACATATAGAATCTATTATCACTTTTGACAAAAAATTCGCATCAACACTTTTTGTGACTTTTTCATTCGTGATTTCTTCCTGAGAATAAATCATTTGCAAATCTTCAAATTCATCCAACTTATTTTTACTTAAAGTATATTCAAGTTGATCATAAACTAATTCCTCAATATAATCTACTTTTTATAATTCATTATCATCTCCAGATTGCTTGCAAATGTTGAAAATATTCATCTCCAATGTCATGTTTTCAAATAATAACTTCATCAATCCATTCCTACAATTAATCAATGCATTAAAAGTTGCAAGAAACAGACATCCTAAAATAACAGGAAATGAATTACATACTTCAACAGGTTATGTGTCCAAGACAATAAAATCCATAGGATAAATGAATTTATCGACTTGTACTAACACATCTTCAATTATTCCTCCAGGCACTTTTATAGATCTATCTGAAATTAAAAGTGTTATAGAGGTTGGTTTTAACTTGCCTAAATTGAGACTCTGAAAAATTGAAAATGGAAGTAAATTCACACTAGCTCTAAAATTAAGTAAGGCTCTTTCAATTTTATGTTTTCCAATAAAGCAAGAAATTATAGGACAACCAGGGTCTTTATATTTTATAGCATTATTGTTCTTAAGAATGAGACTTACTTGTTCGGCTAAAAAAACTTTCTATTTCACATTCAGTTTTCTCTTCATAGTGCACAAATCTTTCAAAAATTTAGCATAAGAAGGAACCTATTTAATAGCATCCAGCAAAGGTATATTGATCCTTACCTTTTTAAAAGTTTCAAAGATTTCAGAATTATGATTGAATTTTCTTTGTTTGGTCATGGAATGAGGAAATGGAGGTGCTGGCGGAGTATCAATCGTTTCTTTGTAATTTTTAGATTCAAACCCTTCCTTACCCTCAGAGATTGACTCATCATCTTTTTTACAAGTTTTAAGAGTGGGTTTTTCAATAACCTTACCACTACAAAGAGTAGTGACTGATTTGACTTGATCCATATGTTGGCTTCCGGAACTACTTGCATTTGCATTGTATTGCACTTGGGATTTTATTGTGGTTAAGATGGAAACTTACCTTTCTTTTGGAAACTGAGTGCAAATGTCAATTTTGCAAGAATGTCCTTAAAATCTGTTATGCCTTGAGCAAGTTGAGTATTGATTGTCTCTTGCTTTTCAATGAATGCATGTAATGTTTCCTCAAGATTTCTTCTAGGAGGTGGAGCATAAGGAGATGTATATCCATGAGAATTTTAGAAATTATGGTGTGCTTGAAATGGTGATTGTGAAGTTTATGAATTGTCACTCTTCCAACTGAAATTTGGGTGATTTCTCTCACTAGGGTTGTATATTTGCGAGTATGGGTTATGATTGGGCATTTGAAAAATGTTTAAAGCATGGGCTTGTTCATGGAGACATTCTTTGAAAGAAGGCAAAGTCAGACAAGCATTGGTTGAATGTTCATTAGTTTCATAAATTTGACATGCAATGTCTTGAATAGATTTTAATTGACCATTCTTTTTCAATTGTAAAGCCTCAAATTTTCTAGCTATAGATGCAAACTTAGCTTGAAGGTCATGATCTTTCATAAGGTTATACACACCTCCATTAGATGTATGAGGTTGGATTTTACTTGCAGTCTCATACGTGCCTGTAGTGTCCCAATTTTGAGCATTTTCAGCTAGAAAATCCAAGTACTCCATTGCTTCATAAAGGTCTTTATCTTCAAAGCTTCCATTGCACATTAATTCAACCATTTGCCTATCTCCAGGTGTTAACCCTTTATAAAAATGTGAAATCAATCATCATGTTTCAAAACTATGATGACGGCACGTATTAAGCAAGTCTCGATACCTATCCCAATATTGGTAAAGTGTTTCTCCTGTTTTTTAGTGAAAGTAGTGATTTGTCTTTTGAAAGAGTTTGTTTTATGATAAGGGAAAAACTTCTTTAAAAATTATTATTGCATTTCATCCCAAGCACAAATGGATCCTAGTCTCAAATTTTGTAGCCATGTTTTAGCTTTATCTTTTAATAAAAAAAAAGTATTAATCTGATGGTGTTCATGCTAGAATTTAAGTCATTATAGGTGTTACAGACCTACTCAAATTCCCTTAAATGCAAGTATGGGTTTTATAAATCTAAGCTATGAAAAGAAGGTAAAAGTTGAATAATGCCAGACTTAAAATTAAAATGAGATGCATTAGGAGGAAAAACTATGCATGATAGTGCACTTGTTCTTGTGCGATTCATGCGGTCTTTAAGTGTTCTAATATGATTATTCTCATTATTCTCATTATGAAATTATTGATTATCTTCTTCGGCCATATTTTCTGAAAATGATGAGGATACCCTACAAAGTTTACGATTTAATGTACGTGACCACACTCTCATGCACGTGTAGGAATAGAATTAAAGGAAGAAGAAAATAAAAGAAGGAGAAACAAAATAAGAGAAATAAAGTTATATATAAGAAAAGTGAAAAGAGAAAATAAAATAAATACTATAATTTGTACAAGAACTTACCTCCCTAGCAACGGCGTCAAAAACTTGACATGACCAAAAGATTGATGTCTTCTCCCAAGTGCAGGAGTGTCGAAGTAATAAATAACCCAACAAGACCAGGGTCGAACCACAGGGAGATTAATTGTATAAATTACAAACAACAATTATAAACAACAACAACAACAATAGTAATAGTAATAATAATAAAGAAGAAGTTGATGAGAACTTTGAGATGGAAGATCATTGTAAGGATTAAACAATGATAACAACAAATGTCAAGGTTAGAGGATCCACTAATAGTATGTCAAACAAGTATAGTATAAACTCTTATTATTGAATTGGAAACAACACACAAAGGAGGTTCCAATCAGATTATAAATTGTTAACATGATTACATTAGTTATATTATTTGATTACTACTAATACTTGTAAATCTTGTCAGACATTCAAAATTATAACTTATGTTAACAGCAAATCAAGTTCCTTTCATAGCTCAGGTGTCGGTTATACCATATAATATAGGCTATGAAAGTGTCAAGCATTTGTTATACCAAGTGTTATATAATACAAATCAAGATTAGTCATTTAACAAGCAAAGTATTAAAGAGTGAACAAGATAACAAATACAAAACATGTTAGTATTAAACATTAAAGTCCATATTAAGTTTACACTATACTTATTCTTACACTATTAGTGTAACCTTTTCACCTTGACATAATAAACTTAACTAAACATAATAAAAGAAAGAAAAATAAATAAACAAAATAAGAACATAAATAAGATAAAAGTTAACTGACTAAAGAAAATGAATTGAAAGGCATAAACTTAATGTTAATGAAAAAAAAACCTAAACATTACAAAAATATAAAGAGAGAAAGCAAGAGCATGATCTTGATCTAGAGACCAAGATGCCTAAATGCATGGCAAATACCTCCTTTTATAGGCCAAAATTGAGAACTATTGATTTGATGACTAATTGATGAGTGGGTGACCAACTCTTGACTTGGTGACAATCCTTTTTTTCTTTTATCTGCCCAAAATATCATTGATAACATAAGAATTGGAACCACTCAAAAACATAAAAGTTGTAGAAAATTATCTTAGCTTTCCAGGAAAAAAATGGAGGTCATTTGGACTTCTAGAACTCCAGATATAGGCCAAACACTGAATAGTGTTTGGGCTGCATGACAGATTCAGACTTCTTCATTGTTGCTATAATTTGGACTTGAAAATGAACTTATTACATCTTGGGCTCCATATGAAAGGTGTAGGCCTATGTCTTACCTTTCCATCCATATAAAATAGACCTAAATTCAAAATTTACAGCTCTAGATATGACCCAATTACCAAACAACATCCCTTTTCTAAGTTTGGTCATCTCTTTGTCCTTTCCATTTTAGTTCTTAAACTCATCAATCTTTTCATTTATGTGATAGGTCTGGATTTAAAATGAACATTTACTATAAATTAAAGATATCTTATATTATTAGATATGTTATTATAAAACATGCTTTAGTTAAGGAGTTATTGATACTTTAAGTGCAAAATGATGATCTAAAACCTTGATAAAAATACACTTTTAAGTACTAATTATCTTGATAAATTTTAGTTCAATATTGCATTCCTTGAATTCTAGTGAAAAGGATTATGCATGAATAGAAGTATCCTTCAAAATATTACTGGAAAAAGAAATTGCGTAGAGCAAGTTATTATTATAACAAATCAATACATATAAGAAATAAAAATGTATCGCAGCGATTGTCCCACCTAAAGAAAATTATATGTAATAGACAGATGTATAGTCTAACAAATCAATACATATAAGAAATTGGCAGTGTTGGTGGCTTGCTTTTTTCATTCCTTTTCTTCTCATCTTTTCTCTCTTCTCTCGTCTATTCTCTACCCTCTCTCTTCTTTATTGTCTTTTTTTTTGTCATTATCTTTTCTCTTCCCTTTCCCTGTTTTTATAGGCAAAAATAGAGGAAGACAATAGATGGGGCGGCCACTGTGCTGCCAGTCCGAACTGCTTAAGGGATACATCCCCTCAATTCTTTCACCACGAGGGAAGGCAAGTCGGTGAGAAATAGAGAAGAAAAGAAAATCTTCTTCCCCTGTTCTTTGTGCATCCAAGGAAGAAGAAGACATATGGTGCCATTCAAAATGGCATTGTTTCGGCCTCTTTTTTTTTGTGAATAGTGTATGAAACAATGCTGTTTTGGACAAAATACGTTGTTTCATTTAAAAGGAAAAGGCGGCAAAAACATGTTAGAGTTCACATTGGTTCTCAATTTGTGATTTGTCTAATTGATTTCTAAATTGCAATTTTGATTTAAAAATCATTGCAATTGCAACCCTGTCAAAAATAAAAAAGTGGCCTTGAAGTTGGTCACCCTTTTCACTTTAGTTGGTTTAATTACAGCCCCTCTATTTACATGTCTTTTTCAGTTTGGTCCTTGGTTTCGGATTTCTTCAATTAAATCCCTAATTAGCCATCAAACTTCAATATTTATGCAATTAAGCCCCTGATTTGACCAAATTAACTGTTAAAAATTATAATTTGACCCCAGAACTTTAATTTCTTCCAATTAAAGCCCAAATTAACTCCAAAATCAATTTTTTTTCCATCAAAATCTTCATAAATTCAATTAAACCTTCAATAAAATTTTAATTGAGTCCATAAACTTCTAATTTTGGACTTTTCTTCCTCAAATTGAATTTTGTTTATCCACAAGACTCTCATTAGTCAATAAAATACGGTGAAATTTTACTCTTTGTAGTTTGAATCCCCTCACCCAATTTTTAACCATTTTTTAAGCGTTTAGGCATCATTTTCTCATTGTTCTTTTTTTCTCCAAACATATATTTTTTGATTTTTTTGTATTTTTCTTTTTTTGTGTGGGGGCAAAAATATGGGATATGACATACCCAATAAGATAAGAATCAAATTTGAAAAAACAAATAAATAAAGGATAGGTAATTTTGAATTGAAGGGTTAAATTAAAAAGAAAAATAAAATTGAAAAAATAATTAAAAGAAGAAACCACTAAAAAATGAGGGATAAACCTAAAAAAATATATCTAAGGATGAAAATCAAAACATTTATATGAATACAAGAAGGGCAAGAAAAACTTAAGAAACAAAAAGAATTAAAACCAAGGACCAAGATTGAAGAAACAAAAAATAATAAATTTAGATTAAAGGTTAAAATAAAAAAAAAACTAAAAACAAATACAAATAAAAAAAACGCTTACCATCACTCAAATTACCGCAACTAAGATACTACTGTGAATTTTAGCGGGAAAGAGGGACAAAAATTACAAATAAAATAAAATATTATCAGCGCTTATCCATTAAAAAAACAACCAACAGGTGTAATATCTTGACAAAAAAGCCGCCGCAGGGAATCCAATGAGACGGAGAAATGAGGTTCTTAACCGGCAGATTCGGCCACGCCGAAGGCCGCAGATTAGTGCATAGGGCACGAGCCACACCTTGTTATGAAGCCATAGCTGTCATTCTCAACGATTTAAGGTTACGCCTTAGCACAGAAGCGGCTCCGTATGCCTAGGCAGCTCGTCATCCCAAAAAAGTGACCAAGCTTTCACTTTAGTATAATAACAGCCAAAATTGCTTATACCCCCTCCCCTTGAATTCAAGGATTATTTCAAAGAGACCCTACATTTAGCATCCTCAGGAATTAATTATGTTCCATAGGTATTATTTATTTATTTTTCACTTGGTCTTGATAAATTTCAGTCCGACAATGCATTCCTCGAATTCTAGTGAAAAGGATTATGCATGAATAGAAATTGCGCAGAGCAAGTTATTATTTAATATCGAGTTTGATTGATAACCAATCAATACATATAATAAATAAAAAAATAAAGAAACACAAATCAATAGTATTATTACAACAAGAACAGCATCGATCCTAGACGAAAATATGAGAATTAATTCGAAGGCAAAGATCCACTGATGTCCATAAGCTAGAAGAATAGAATTTGTCAGACGTGGAAACCTAACATGCTGCAACAAAGTTTGGCTTCAGCGTTTGGTGCTCTTCTGATGTGGTTTCCAGTAGGTCTTGATCTTACGAAAAGGGCTCCTGCATTGTTAATAAATTAGTTTGTTAAGCGTGAAAAGTGAATACAATAAAATTGGTAGTTATGGAAGATGATATACAAAAATACCTTATTATATATTTCATGCAAATGTTTAATCAATTCTCGACTTCTTACGGCTACGAGCCGATCCCTCCTCCATTCGAGATTTTGATTTTCTGTTATTGCAATCATTTGTGTTACGAGAAATGTTGAGAGATTTTTTTATAATAATAAGTGGAGATGAAAAGAGCCCTTACATGTTATCTTGGAGTTTAGTACTTTCGTCCTTCCCCAGAAATTGCTTAAACCACTTCACAGAATTCTTGGCATATCGTTTCAAGTTGTTTTCGTAGTCAATGTAGAAGAGACCAAACCTTGAACTATAACCGGATGCCCATTCAAAATCATCCAAGAATGACCAAGCAAAAAACCCCTTGACATCGACACCATGGTCACTGCAAAAGTCAAGTTTTTAGAGCAGATCAGACTGAGAAACAAATTCCTTTTAAAATAAAAACTAGTACAGTTTGGAAAAGGAAGCCAGAACACGAATTTGGAAAGAAAAAACTCACTTGATAGATTTCAAAACATTGTGGAAAATGTCTTTATAATATTGCTCTCTTATGGCATCATTGAGGGCTTCCTCTAATGACGAGGAATTCACGTCATCAACTCCTAATTAAAAAAAACCCAACAGATCAGTAAATCAGAGCTTCTTGACAACTACAACCATAAACACATGAGGGTTGTTAACCCTGTTCTTACCATTTTCAGTGATATATATTGTTGGACTTTCATACGCGTCCTTGATGTAATTCAAAAGATGACGAATACCTTCGGGATAAATATAAAGCCAACCTGAACCCGCCTGCGAATTTGATTTATATATCTCAATACCAAGGGGGAAAAAGAAAGATTCTACACATATCAATTACTAATTTGTTGAAACAAGAATGAAGAATCACATTCACCTGTGGGCCTATTGGTATTCCATTTCTCTCCCCTGTACGTAAAATAGTGAGAAAGTGCAGACTTTTATAATTATTATTATTTTTTATCATTTAATCAACAAGTAAATAAATATTTCACCTGGCCAGTTAAGACGAGCATCTTCCATAAACCCAATATTCTTATAGTTAACATCCTCAACATTCTGAGCATAATATGTAGTGTAGTAATTGACCCCAATAAAGTCATAAGATCCTCTCAGCATCTTGGATTCCTCCTCAGTGAATCTAGGCAATCTTCCTCCAACGTAGTCGTGCATATTCTGTGGATAGTCACCTTTCGTTAGAGGATCCATGTACCTGCCAAAAACATAGAATTTAATATCTTGGTTTCTTCTCCATAGAATTTAAGAATCCAAATTAATGTTTCAACTTATTATATTATCCAAATCAGCTGGCAAAGTGCTTACCATCCAAGCATAAAATCAAGGCTTCGTTTAGTTGCCATCCGATCACTTTCACTAGTTGAGTAAGGTTCAAACCAATGAGAAACGAGGGTTATCCCAATTTTTCCTCCTTGACACGCCTGACGAGATTTTTCAATGATAAAATTAGCACAGTCACACTGAAAACTTTGGTGAAATATGTTATGAAACGAACCACAAATTATAGCTTTAGCTTTAGCTTTTGCAAACCTGATACTTTTCCTTGTATAATTTCACAGCCGTTGCATGAGCAAGCAATAGATGATGGGTTACAATGTAAACCTCAGTGGCGCCAGAGATTTTGGGTTGGCCTGGATAATTCTCCAAAGTTGAAATTCTGCCGGGTGCCATTGTGCCCGTGTCATAACCATTGACACTAAACATAAAAGGCTCATTTAAAGTGATCCAGTGCTTCACTCGGTCTCCAAATCTTTGAAAGCAAAGCTCCACAAAGTCTCGGAAATCGTTTCTATATGAGTTTTGAAATTATTAGATTCAAGCATGGAGGATTTAAATTAAAGTGAGATGTTTATATAATATGAATACAAAAACGATCGCTTACAAAATATTAGGGCTCAAGAAACCACCATATTTGTCCTCAATTGCTTGTGGAGTGTCCCAATGAAAGAGAGTTACATAAGGCTGTATACCTGTACATTTCAAAGCAAAAATAATATGAGAAAACTAAAAACGTTTTGTATGAAAGTTTGGAAAATGCTTTTCAAATTTTCGAAATTCAAGCAAAGTAAGATTGCCCCTGCATTTACCATGGCCACTTCAAGATTCTTATTTAGTCGGTAACATTACTATGAAACACAGTCATCGAGGAAAAGGAAAGGGTTATAACCATTTTTTACGAGCTCATCGATGAGATTGTTGTAAAACTGGATCCCTTCTTCGTTTATTCCAGCACTTAGTCTGCCATCTGATGAATTCAAATCGATGATTGAAAAATCAAAGAAAGGAAAAATATGGGACTTCGAAAGTCAAGTCGCGTCCCATCGTCGTGAATTAAAAAGGAATGAGATGTAGGGTAAAAACAAAGGAAAACACTCACGGGGTAATACCCTAGACCAGGAAATAGAGAATCTGAAAGCATCCATTCCCATTGCCTTCATTCTTTGCACATCTTCCTATAACATTTTGTGTGTAAAATATATCAGCAAGTGCAATGGTGATCAGATCGACAAAAGGTAACTAGAAGAAAAATAAGATGAACATCGTACCTTATAGCGATTATAGAAATCAACTGCCACCTTTGCATTGCTATGGTCACTTATCCTCTCTGCAATTTTTCAGAATTTGTTCTTAAATTCCTTTGAATGTATATTATTTGATGACAACCATATGTACATCTTTAATTTGCACGCACTTTCTCCCCCTAACCCTCTCTTCTTTTGGATTTAATAGACAAAATACACTATGGTTTTAGGCAGGCCATCAACATGCTGGCAGGTGACTCCTTGAGAGATTTATAGTCGTTGTTTTAGTTAGGAAAGAATCGTAACGAACTCCTGCATTGAATAAAGAGATACCTGGATGCTCCTCGATGAAGGTGTCCCATATATTCGGCCCTTTACCTCTCCTGTTTGTTTCACCTTCAAACTGCATATAATTTAAACGTTATCAGAGAACAAACAATTAAGGCGTTTCTCTCTTCAATTCGACCAGAGTACTTGAAGCAATGTTGTACCTGGTAAGCTGACGAAGAAGATCCAAAAACGAAACCATCTGGGAAAGAATTACGACTCAACTGGGCAATACTTCCCATGATATACACTTAGTCTTTGTTGAACAGCCTTGCAGAAGAGCAATAAAAGCTTGAGCAGTACTAAAGATTGTTGGGTGATCAGAATAAAGAATGTATAGTGAGATAGCAGTGAAAAAATAAATAAATGAACGTATGAAGTTTGGATTTTGTAAGAACATCGACATGCCAGAGCCTATTTATAGGCATTATTCTGAAAGGTTATTCCCAACAACCAAGAAGGACAATTGTGGTCAACTATTATTATTTGTTTCAATTGACCGATCAATGAAAATTCAATTCGGAACTTCTAACTGGATAAGGATATTTCTCATTTGAGGAATTCATGGTGTTGAAACAAGCACAAAACTGAAGATTCCGTGCTCTAATTGCACTGTGAAGCCTAGCAACTGTACTTGAATCTTGCAGAGAAAATTCTGCAACCGGATCGTCAACATAAGAATTTTCAACGACATTAATTTTCTTGTCTGATGGCAATGAAGCCAGGCGAAAGTTTCCAGCCCAAGAAGAGTTATTAAATGGTAATGTGTGCATGTTGACCTTTCTCATTCAGACATGGACTATATTCTGAGATACATAAAACATTACCAATCACTTGTTAGAAATTTCGCATCAAACAATTTTCATTTCTTTACGCTGAATTAGACAAGTCAAGCACAATACATGATCATTAACCAAAAGCCTAGGAGAGTAACCAATTACGATCAATCTCTAAGATGACCTTTCTTCAATCCCAAACTGACAACCAATCTCTAAATCGCGCAAGAAATGCTTTGAAGCGATCAACTAGTCATCAGCCTGGAATTCATTTGTCTATGAAACCATCAACTAGTCATCAGCCTGGAATTCATTTGTCTTTGAAACCAGCAACTAGTCATCAGCCTGGAATTCAATTTTACAACTGTCTGGAGTTTATTTTCCAAGAAAGTTTATCCGCGCGAAAACTTCAACTTGATTAGGAGAAACAAACTGCGTTTTGCTTCTACCGGAATTCAAGCCTCCAACGAATTCCATAACAATTAGCAGTATTAGTTACCTTTTTTATCATACTATCCCCATTATCTAGGCACGATTAAACACAGAATACAAATCACACAACCAGTATAGTGCCTCGAGTTCAAGTAATTATTGTCATTGTACTTCATTATTGAGATTTCCAAATATTTGCAAGATGCTTATAGAGCTTTTTTATTTTTTCAGTTGAAAGCTTGTCAGTAGGAAACCTATAATTCTCCTACCATGCATTGCTACATATACGAGGATTATAAATAGGAGCTGAATATAATATATAGATGTATCTTTAATTTATTTCTTTATAGTAATCGAGTAGAATTAAATTAAAAGAGCACCATTAAGAAGATAGTGCCGAAGGAATAAAAACTTACAATGTAAGTATCTAAAACAAGGAGCAAAAAAACAAAAATCAAACTAATTAGTCTAGTTCAAGATACATTCAAGACTACTAAAGGATCTCAATCATAGATCTTTGCCTCGAAAATTAGTCGATTGTGAACTAACTAGATAGATCAATAAAAGCCTTTGTATAAAAAAATAATAGCTTGACACTAAAAATTATCTCTAACTGACCTATACCATTCTTGAAGATTTTGTTCAGGATCCTTAGATAAACAACTTAACCCGAACTAATGCATGAATCTACTCTAAAAATTCCACATCATAGTAGAGTGGTGAAATAGATGATTACTAGTTTTAATCTCCTCACAATAAAAAGGCAAAAGAGCATCCTCATAATTAACAATCCTAAGACTATCATTAAATAGGAGTTACGTGAACAAATCACTTTTAGGAGGTGCAAAATCTTTCCATAGCAAAACCAAGAAAGAAAGAGTCCTTATAGTAAATAAGGTATCTAGAAATTTGCACCATGAATGAACTGAATAAGTGTTGGAATTATCAAATTTTCATACCATACTATCTTCACCTCCAAAAAAACTAAACCACACTCCACCTTTACAATTAAATTTCCCAGCATACAAATCTCATGAGACCTTAGATTCCTCCTCCAAGTTAAGCTGACCAAATTATGAATAGGAGCTGGAGTACCTAGCCAAGAATCAATTGAAGACCAAATGTTATTATCATCATCTATCTTGAACCTAATGCTTGACTTAAGTGGAATGGCTATGTTTTCTCTTGTGGAGAAAGTCGAAACAACACCATGCCAAGTTAGAGAAAGAGAAACAATAAACACAAGAAGTCCATTGTCATGGCGTGCACAATGTTGATTTGCAGATATGTCTCCTAAGTGTTTTGGAAAGGGGTTTTGGATTTAATTATAAAATTATGATTATAAGGTTAAGAAGTCGCCACCTACTTTTATGGTCGCTAGAAAACTTAATGGTTTGTGAGAGTTCGGATAAGGGACTAGTTGTGGAAGGGGAAGATGTATCACATCTAACCAACCTTATCTAAGGTAAGTTGTGTTGTTATTTGATTATTATTCTAAGTTGTATTTCTGTTCATTGGTCTTATCTAAAGTTCAATGTAGATCTCTCTTCATAAGGAAGCTCTACCTTATCGGGTTAAATCTTAACCATTCTAAAGGTCAAATTTATTTATTTCTTGGATATAGCTAAGTTATAGCATTTTGAATGACAAGCATTTATAATGGGATATTTTGTATTTTGATCAAACAATAATAGATAATTATAAACAGGTTGTGATATCTATTTTGTATTTTTTAAATCATGATAAAAATAATTTTTGTCTCTCTTTAGAAAATATGCATTAAAAGCGTTTAGGATTTGACCGTATGCACAAATATAAAAAACAAATTTTGTAATTTTTTGGAAAAAGGAAATTAATTTTAATTTTTTTAATTTTCAAATTTGTTTCTAAAGATAGATTTTGGAGAAAATATGGTATCTTATAATGTAAGTTTACAGCCTGATATTATGCAAAATAGTTATAAAAACATGTGAGAGGCTTATAGATATTTTTCAAATGCCCTTTGGAATTCTTGAAATTTTAATTTTTTCTAAATAATATATTTTATTTTATTATGAAATATATATTAGATTAGACCTAGCTCAACCATCTATTTCAGCCTAGCTTGACTTAGTCGGGCGTGGTTGACTAGTGACTTAACAAGTTTTCTTCTTTTTTTTTTGGGTTGGACCCGACCTAGCCATCTAGGCTAGGTTGAAACAGGTTCAATCCATTGTTGTTAATGATATTTTTTCCATTTGTATGCAAACGGCTATGGCAAGGGGGTTTGGAGAAGAAAAGGAAAAGGAAAGCTTCCCTTTCAAAGGAAAAAAGTTGTTAGTGGTATTCATTGTAGTGTAGGGCAGT